>NW_027478659.1:300000-395157 GCF_051014685.1 Ptiloglossa arizonensis
TACGTTACACGTTATACGTTATACGTTATACGTTATACGTTATACGTTATACGTTATACGTTATACGTTATACGTTATACGTTATACGTTATACGTTATACGTTATAGGTTATACGTTATACGTTATACGTTATACGTTATACGTTATACGTTATACGTTATACGTTATACGTTATACGTTATACGTTATATAATACGTTATGCGTTATACGTTTTACGTTATTCGTTATACGTTATACGTTATACGTTATACGTTATACGTCATAGGTTATACGTTATACGTTATTCGTTATGCGTTATACGTTATACGTTATACGTTATACGTTATACGTTATACGTTATACGGTATACGATATACGTTATGCGTTTTACGTTATTCGTGATACGTTATACGTTATACGTTATACGTTATACGTTATACGTTATACGTTATACCTTATACGTTATACGTTATACGTTATACGTTATACGTTATACGTTATACGTTATACGTTATGCGTTATACGTTTGCGTTATACGTTTTACGTTATACGTTATACGTTGTACATTGTACGTTATACGGTATACGTTATACCTTATACGTTATACGTTATACGTTATACGTTATACGTTATACGGTATACGTTATACGTTATGCGTTATACGTTTTACGTTATACGTTATACGTTATACGTTATACGTTATACGTTATACGTTTTACAATATACGTTATACGTTTTACGTTATACGGTATACGATATACGTTATGCGTTATACGTTTTACGTTATTCGTTATACGTTATACGTTATACGTTATGCGTTATACGTTTTACGTTATACGTTATACGGTATACGTTATACATTATACGTTATACGTTATACGTTATACGTTATACGTTATACGTTATACGTTATACGTTTTACGATATACGTTATACGTTATACGTTATACGTTATACGTTATACGTTATACGTTATACGTTATACGTTATACGTTATACGTGATACGTTATACGTTATACGTTATACGTTACACGTTATACGTTATACGTCATACGTTATACGTTATACGTTATACGTTATACGTTATACGTTATACGTTATACGTTATACGTTATACGTTATACGTTATACGTTATACTTTATACGTTATACGTTATACGTCATAGGTTATACGTTATGCGTTATACGTTATACGTTATACGTCATACGTTATACGTTATACGTTATACGTTAAACGTTATACGTTATACGTTATACGTTATACGTTATACGTTATACGTTATACGTTATACGTTATACGTTATACGTTATACGTTATACGTTATACGTTATACGTTATACGTTATACGTTATACGTTATACGTTATACGTTATACGTTATACGTTATACGTTATACGTTATACGTTATACGTTATACTTTATACGTTATACGTTATACGTTATACGTTATACGTTATACGTTATACGTTATACGGTATACGATATACGTTATGCGTTTTACGTTATTCGTGATACGTTATACGTTATACGTTATACGTTATACGTTATACGTTATACGTTATACGTAATACGTTATACGTTATACGTTATACGATATACGTGATACGTTATACGTTATATGTTATACGTCATAGGTTATACGTTATACGTTATTCGTTAGGCGTTATACGTTATACGTTATACGTTATACGTTATGCGTTTTACGTTATTCGTGATACGTTATACGTTATACGTTATACGTTATACGTTATACGTTATACGTAATACGTTATACGTTATACGTTATACGATATACGTGATACGTTATACGTTATATGTTATACGTCATAGGTTATACGTTATACGTTATTCGTTAGGCGTCATACGTTATACGTTATACGTTATACGTTATACGTCATACGTTATACGGTATACGATATACGTTATGCGTTATATGTTATACGTTATACGTTATACGTTATACGTTATAGGTTATACGTTATACGTTATTCGTTATGCGTTATACGTTATACGTTATACGTTATACGTTATACGTTATACGGTATACGATATACGTTATGCGTTTTACGTTATTCGTGATACGTTATGCGTTATACGTTATACGTTATACGTTATACGTTATACGTAATACGTTATACGTTATACGTTATACGATATACGTTATACGTTATACGTTATACGTTATACGTCATACGGTATACGATATACGTTACGCGTTATATGTTATACGTTATACGTTATACGTTATACGTTATACGTTATACGTTATACGGTATACGATATACGTTATGCGTTTTACGTTATTCGTGATACGTTATACGTTATACGTTATACGTTATACGTTATACGTTATACGTCATACGTTATACGGTATACGATATACGTTATGCGTTATATGTTATACGTTATACGTTATACGTTATACGTTATTCGTTAGGCGTTATACGTTATACGTTATACGTTATACGTTATACGTTATACGTTATACGTTAAACGTTATACGTTATACGTTATACGTTATACGTTATACGTTATACGTTATACGTTATACGTTATACGTTATACGTTATACGTTATACGTTATACGTTATACGTTATACGTTATGCGTTTTACGTTATTCGTGATACGTTATACGTCATAGGTTATACGTTATACGTTATTCGTTAGGCGTTATACGTTATACGTTATACGTTATACGTTATACGTTATACGTTATACGTTATACGTTAAACGTTATACGTTATACGTTATACGTTATACGTTATACGTTATACGTTATACGTTATACGTTATACGTTATACGTTATACGTTATACGTTATACGTTATACGTTATACGTTATACGTTATACGTTATACGTTATACGTTATACGTTATGCGTTTTACGTTATTCGTGATACGTTATACGTTATACGTTATACGTTATACGTTATACGTTATACGTTATACGTTATACGTTATACGTTATACGTTATACGTTATACGTTATACGTTATACGTTATACGTTATACGTTATACGTTATACGCTATACGTTATACGTTATACGTTATACGTTATACGTTATACGTTATACGTTTTACGTTATACGTTATACGTTATACGTTATACGTTATACGTTATACGTTATACGTTATACGTTATACGTTATACGTTACACGTTAATCGTAATACATTATACGTGATACGGTATACGTTATACGTTATACGTTATACGTTATACGTTATACGTTATATAATACGTTATGCGTTATACGTTTTACGTTATTCGTTATACGTTATACGTTATACGTTATACGTTATACGTCATAGGTTATACGTTATACGTTATTCGTTATGCGTTATACGTTATACGTTATACGTTATACGTTATACGTTATACGTTATACGGTATACGATATACGTTATGCGTTTTACGTTATTCGTGATACGTTATACGTTATACGTTATACGTTATACGTTATACGTTATACGTTATACCTTATACGTTATACGTTATACGTTATACGTTATACGTTATACGTTATACGTTATACGTTATGCGTTATACGTTATGCGTTATACGTTTTACGTTATACGTTATACGTTATACATTGTACGTTATACGTTATACGTTATACCTTATACGTTATACGTTATACGTTATACGTTATACGGTATACGTTATACGTTATGCGTTATACGTTTTACGTTATACGTTATACGTTATACGTTATACGTTATACGTTATACGTTTTACAATATACGTTATACGTTTTACGTTATACGGTATACGATATACGTTATGCGTTATACGTTTTACGTTATTCGTTATACGTTATACGTTATACGTTATGCGTTATACGTTTTACGTTATACGTTATACGGTATACGTTATACATTATACGTTATACGTTATACGTTATACGTTATACGTTATACGTTATACGTTATACGTTTTACGATATACGTTATACGTTATACGTTATACGTTATACGTTATACGTTATACGTTATACGTTATACGTTATACGTTATCCGTGATACGTTATACGTTATACGTTATACGTTATACGTTATACGTTATACGTCATACGTTATACGTTATACGTTATACGTTATACGTTATACGTTATACGTTATACGTTATACGTTATACGTTATACGTTATACTTTATACGTTATACGTTATACGTCATAGGTTATACGTTATGCGTTATACGTTATACGTTATACGTCATACGTTATACGTTATACGTTATACGTTAAACGTTATACGTTATACGTTATACGTTATACGTTATACGTTATACGTTATACGTTATACGTTATACGTTATACGTTATACGTTATACGTTATACGTTATACGTTATACGTTATACGTTATACGTTATACGTTATACGTTATACGTTATACGTTATACGTTATACGTTATACGTTATACTTTATACGTTATACGTTATACGTTATACGTTATACGTTATACGTTATACGTTATACGTTATACGGTATACGATATACGTTATGCGTTTTACGTTATTCGTGATACGTTATACGTTATACGTTATACGTTATACGTTATACGTTATACGTAATACGTTATACGTTATACGTTATACGATATACGTGATACGTTATACGTTATATGTTATACGTCATAGGTTATACGTTATACGTTATTCGTTAGGCGTTATACGTTATACGTTATACGTTATACGTTATGCGTTTTACGTTATTCGTGATACGTTATACGTTATACGTTATACGTTATACGTTATACGTTATACGTAATACGTTATACGTTATACGTTATACGATATACGTGATACGTTATACGTTATATGTTATACGTCATAGGTTATACGTTATACGTTATTCGTTAGGCGTTATACGTTATACGTTATACGTTATACGTTATACGTCATACGTTATACGGTATACGATATACGTTATGCGTTATATGTTATACGTTATACGTTATACGTTATACGTTATAGGTTATACGTTATACGTTATTCGTTATGCGTTATACGTTATACGTTATACGTTATACGTTATACGTTATACGGTATACGATATACGTTATGCGTTTTACGTTATTCGTGATACGTTATACGTTATACGTTATACGTTATACGTTATACGTTATACGTAATACGTTATACGTTATACGTTATACGATATACGTTATACGTTATACGTTATACGTTATACGTCATACGGTATACGATATACGTTACGCGTTATATGTTATACGTTATACGTTATACGTTATACGTTATACGTTATACGTTATACGTTAAACGTTATACGTTATACGTTATACGTTATACGTTATACGTTATACGTTATACGTTATACGTTATACGTTATACGTTATACGTTATACGTTATACGTTATACGTTATACGTTATACGTTACACGTTATTCGTAATACATTATACGTTATACGTTATACGTTATACGTTTTACGTTATACGTTATACGTTATACGTTACACGTTATACGTTACACGTTATACGTTTTACGATATACGTTATACGTTATACGTTATACGTTATACGTTATACGTTATACGTTATACGTTATACGTTATACGTTATACGTTATACGTTATACGTTATACGTTATACGTGATACGTTATACGTGATACGTTATACGTGATACGTTATACGTTATGCGTTATACGTTTTACGTTATACGTTATACGTTATACGTTATACGTTTTACGATATACGTTATACGTTATACGTTATACGCTATACGTTATACGTTATACGTTATACGTTATACGTTATACGTTACACGTTATTCGTAATACATTATACGTTATACCTTATACGTTATACGTTTTACGTTATACGTTATACGTTATACGTTATACGTTATACGTTATACGTTATACGTTATACGCTATACGTTTACACGTGATACGTTTTACGTGAAACGTTATACGTGATACGTTATACGTTATGCGTTATACGTTATTCGTTAGGCGTTATACGTTATACGTTATACGTTATACGTTATACGTTATACGTTATACGTTATACGTTAAACGTTATACGTTATACGTTATACGTTATACGTTATACGTTATACGTTATACGTTATACGTTATACGTTATACGTTATACGTTATACGTTATACGTTATACGTTATACGTTATACGTTATACGTTATACGTTATACGTTATACGTTATACGTTATACGTTATACGTTATGCGTTTTACGTTATTCGTGATACGTTATACGTTATACGTTATACGTTATACGTTATACGTTATACGTTATACGTTATACGTTATACGTTATACGTTATACGTTATACGTTATACGTTATACGTTATACGTTATACGTTATACGTTATACCTTATACGTTATACGTTATACGTTATACGTTATACGTTATACGTTATACGTTATACGTTACACGTTATTCGTAATACATTATACGTGATACGGTATACGTTGTACGTTATACGTTATACGTTATACGTTATACGTTATACGTTATACGTTATACGTTATACGTTATACGTTATACGTTATACGTTATTCGTTATACGTTATACGTTATACGTTACACGTTATTCGTAATACATTATACGTGATACGGTATACGTTATACGTTATACGTTATACGTTATACGTTATACGTTATACGTTATACGTTATACGTTATACGTTATACGTTACACGTTATTCGTAATACATTAACGTTATACGTTATACGTTATACGTTTTACGTTATACGTTATACGTTATACGTTACACGTTATACGTTACACGTTATACGTTTTACGATATACGTTATACGTTATACGTTATACGTTATACGTTATACGTTATACGTTATACGTTATACGTTATACGTTATACGTTATACGTTATACGTTATACGTTTATACGTGATACGTTATACGTGATACGTTATACGTGATACGTTATACGTTATGCGTTATACGTTTTACGTTATACGTTATACGTTATACGTTATACGTTTTACGATATACGTTATACGTTATACGTTATACGCTATACGTTATACGTTATACGTTATACGTTATACGTTATACGTTACACGTTATTCGTAATACATTATACGTTATACCTTATACGTTATACGTTTTACGTTATACGTTATACGTTATACGTTATACGTTATACGTTATACGTTATACGTTATACGCTATACGTTACACGTGATACGTTTTACGTGAAACGTTATACGTGATACGTTATACGTTATGCGTTATACGTTATTCGTTAGGCGTTATACGTTATACGTTATACGTTATACGTTATACGTTATACGTTATACGTTAAACGTTATACGTTATACGTTATACGTTATACGTTATACGTTATACGTTATACGTTATACGTTATACGTTATACGTTATACGTTATACGTTATACGTTATACGTTATACGTTATACGTTATACGTTATACGTTATACGTTATACGTTATACGTTATACGTTATACGTTATACGTTATACGTTATGCGTTTTACGTTATTCGTGATACGTTATACGTTATACGTTATACGTTATACGTTATACGTTATACGTTATACGTTATACGTTATACGTTATACGTTATACGTTATACGTTATACGTTATACGTTATACGTTATACGTTATACGTTATACGTTATACCTTATACGTTATACGTTATACGTTATACGTTATACGTTATACGTTATACGTTATACGTTACACGTTATTCGTAATACATTATACGTGATACGGTATACGTTGTACGTTATACGTTATACGTTATACGTTATACGTTATACGTTATACGTTATACGTTATACGTTATACGTTATACGTTATACGTTATTCGTTATACGTTATACGTTATACGTTACACGTTATTCGTAATACATTATACGTGATACGGTATACGTTGTACGTTATACGTTATACGTTATACGTTATACGTTATACGTTATACGTTATACGTTATACGTTATACGTTATACGTTATACGTTATACGTTATACGTTATACGTTATACGTTATACGTTATACGTTATACGTTATGCGTTATACGTTACATGTTATACTTTCTACGTTATACGTTATACGTTACATGTTATACGTTCTACGTTATACGTTATACGTTATACGTTATACGTTATACGTTATACGTTATACGTTATACGTTATACGTTATACGTTATACGTTATACGTTATACGTTATACGTTATACGTTATACGTCATAGGTTATACGTTATACGTTATACGTTATACGTTATACGTTATACGTTATACGTTATATGTTATACGTTATACGGTATACGTTATTCGTTAGGCGTTATACGTTATACGTTATACGTTATACGTTATACGTTATACGTTATACGTTATACGTTATACGTTATACGTTATACGTTATACGTTATACGTTATACGTTATACGTTATACGTTATACGTTATACGTTATACGTTATACGTTATACGTGATACGTTATACGTGATACGTTATACGTGATACGTTATACGTTATGCGTTATACGTTTTACGTTATACGTTATACGTTATACGTTATACGTTTTACGATATACGTTATACGTTATACGCTATACGCTATACGTTATACGTTATACGTTATACGTTATACGTTATACGTTTTACGTTATACGTTATACGTCATACGTTATACGTTATACGTTATACGTTATACGTTATACGTTATACGTTATAGGTTATACGTTTTACGTTATACGTTATACGTTATACATTGTACGTTATACGTTATACGATATACGTTATACGTTATACGTTATACGTTATACGTTATACGTTATACGTTATACGTTATACGTTATACGATATACGTGATACGTTATACGTTATACGTTATACGTCATAGGTTATACGTTACACGTTATTCGTTAGGCGTTATACGTTATACGTTATACGTTATACGTTATACGTTATACGTTATACGTTATACGGTATACGATATACGTAATACGTTATACGTTATACGTTATACGTTATACGATATACGTTATACGTTATACGTTATACGTTATACGTCATAGGTTATACGTTATACGTTATTCGTTAGGCGTTATACGTTATACGTTATACGTTATACGTTATACGTTATACGTTATACGTTATACGTTATACGTTATACGTTATACGTTATACGTTATACGTTATACGTTATACGTTATACATTGTACGTTATACGTTATACGTTATACCTTATACGTTATACGTTATACGTTATACGTTATACGGTATACGTTATACGTTATGCGTTATACGTTTTACGTTATACGTTATACGTTATACGTTATACGTTTTACGATATACGTTATACGTTATACGTTATACGCTATACGTTATACGTTATACGTTATACGTTATACGTTATACGTTTTACGTTATACGTTATACGTCATACGTTATACGTTATACGTTATACGTTATACGTTATACGTTATACGTTATACGTTATACGTTATACGTTATACGTTATACGTTATACGTTATACGTCATAGGTTATACGTAACACGTTATTCGTTAGGCGTTATACGTTATACGTTATACGTTATACGTTATACGTTATACGTTATACGTTATACGTTATACGTTATACGTTATACGTTATACGGTATACGATATACGTTATGCGTTATATGTTATACGTTATACGTTATACGTTATACGTCATAGGTTATACGTTATACGTTATTCGTTATGCGTTATACGTTATACGTTATACGTTATACGTTATACGTTATACGTTTTACGGTATACGTTATACGTTATACGTTATACGCTATACGTTATACGTTATACGTTATACGTTATACGTTATACGTTTTACGTTATACGTTATACGTCATACGTTATACGTTATACGTTATACGTTATACGTTATACGTTATACGTTTTACGTTATACGTTATACGTTATACGTTATACGTTTTACGTTATACGTTATACGTTATACATTGTACGTTATACGTTATCAGTTATACGTTATACGCTATACGTTATACGTTATACGTTACACGTTATTCGTAATACATTATACGTGATACGGTATTCGTTGTACGTCATACGTTATTCGTAATACATTATACGTGATACGGTATACGTTGTACGTCATACGTTATACGTTATACGTTATACGTTATACGTTATACGTTATACGTTTTACGTTATACGTTATACGTTATACATTGTACGTTATACGTTATACGTTATATCTTATACGTTATACGTTATACGTTATACGTTATACGGTATACGTTATACGTTATGCGTTATACGTTTTACGTTATACGTTATACGTTATACGTTATACGTTTTACGTTATACGTTATACGTCATACGTTATACGTTATACGTTATACGTTATACGTTATACGTTATACGTTATACGTTATACGTTACACGTTATACGTTATACGTTATACGCTATACGTTATACGTTATACGTTACACGTTATTCGTAATACATTATACGTGATACGGTATACGTTGTACGTCATACGTTATACGTTATACGTTATACGTTATACGTTTTACGTTATACGTTATACGTTATACGTTACACGTTATACGTTATGCGTTATACGTTATACGTTATACGTTATACGTTATACGTTATACGTTATACGTTATACGCTATAGGTTATACGTTATACGTTATACGTTATACGTTATACGTTATACGTTATACGTTATACGTTATACGTTATACCTTATACGTTATACGTTATACGTTATACGTTATACGTTATACGTTATACGTTATACGTTATACGTTATACGCTATACGTTATACGTTATACGTTATACGTTATACGTTATACGTTATACGTTTTACGTTATACGTTATACGTTTTACATTATACGTTATACGCTATACGTTATACGTTATACGTTATACGTTATACGTTATACGTTATACGTTACACGTTATTCGTAATACATTATACGTGATACGGTATACGTTGTACGTCATACGTTATACGTTATACGTTATACGTTATACGTTATACGTTATACGTTATACGTTATACGTTACACGTTATTCGTAATACATTATACGTGATACGGTATACGTTGTACGTCATACGTTATACGTTATACGTTATACGTTATACGTTATACGTTATATAATACGTTATGCCTTATACGTTTTACGTTATTCGTTATACGTTATACGTTATACGTTATACGTTTTACGTTATACGTTATACGTTATACATTGTACGTTATACGTTATACGTTATACCTTATACGTTATACGTTATACGTTATACGTTATACGGTATACGTTATACGTTATGCGTTATACGTTTTACGTTATGCGTTATACGTTATACGTTATACGTTTTACGTTATACGTTATACGTCATACGTTATACGTTATACGTTATACGTTATACGTTATACGTTATACGTTATACGTTATACGTTATACGTTATACGTTATACGTTATACGTTATACGTTATAAGTTATACGTTATACGTTATACGTTATACGTTATACGCTATAGGTTATACGTTATACGTTATACGTTATACGTTATACGTTATACGTTATACGTTATACGTCATACGTTATACCTTATACGTTATACGTTATACGTTATACGTTATACGTTATACGTTATACGTTATACGTTATACGTTATACGTTATGCGTTATACGTTATACGTTATACGTTATACGTTATACGTTATACGTTATACGTTATACGTTATACCTTATACGTTATACGTTATACGTTATACGTTATACGTTATACGTTATACGTTATACGCTATACGTTATACGTTATACGTTATACGTTTTACGTTATACGTTATACGTTATACATTATACGTTATACGTTATACGTTATACGTTATACGTTATACGTTATACGTTATACGTTATACGTTATACGTTATACGTTATACGTTATACATTGTACGTTATACGTTATACGTTATACCTTATACGTTATACGTTATACGTTATACGTTATACGGTATACGTTATACGTTATGCGTTATACGTTTTACGTTATACGTTATACGTTATACGTTATACGTTTTACGATATACGTTATACGTTATACGTTATACGCTATACGTTATACGTTATACGTTATACGTTATACGTTATACGTTTTACGTTATACGTTATACGTCATACGTTATACGTTATACGTTATACGTTATACGTTATACGTTATACGTTATACGTTATACGTTATACGTTATACGTTATACGTTATACGTTATACGTTATACGTTATACGTTATACGTCATAGGTTATACGTTACACGTTATTCGTTAGGCGTTATACGTTATACGTTATACGTTATACGTTATACGTTATACGTTATACGTTATACGTTATACGTTATACGTTATACGTTATACGGTATACGATATACGTTATGCGTTATATGTTATACGTTATACGTTATACGTTATACGTCATAGGTTATACGTTATACGTTATTCGTTATGCGTTATACGTTATACGTTATACGTTATACGTTATACGTTATACGTTTTACGGTATACGTTATACGTTATACGTTATACGCTATACGTTATACGTTATACGTTATACGTTATACGTTATACGTTATACGTTTTACGTTATACGTTATACGTCATACGTTATACGTTATACGTTATACGTTATACGTTATACGTTATACGTTTTACGTTATACGTTATACGTTATACGTTATACGTTTTACGTTATACGTTATACGTTATACATTGTACGTTATACGTTATCCGTTATACGTTATACGCTATACGTTATACGTTATACGTTACACGTTATTCGTAATACATTATACGTGATACGGTATACGTTGTACGTCATACGTTATACGTTATACGTTATACGTTATACGTTTTACGTTATACGTTATACGTTATACGTTACACGTTATACGTTATGCGTTATACGTTATACGTTATACGTTATACGTTATACGTTATACGTTATACGTTATACGCTATAGGTTATACGTTACACGTTATTCGTAATACATTATACGTGATACGGTATACGTTGTACGTCATACGTTATACGTTATACGTTATACGTTATACGTTTTACGTTATACGTTATACGTTATACGTTATACGTTATACGTTATACGTTATACGTTATACGTTAAACGTTATTCGTAATACATTATACGTGATACGGTATACGTTGTACGTCATACGTTATACGTTATACGTTATACGTTATACGTTATACGTTATACGTTATACGTTTTACGTTATACGTTATACGTTATACATTGTACGTTATACGTTATACGTTATATCTTATACGTTATACGTTATACGTTATACGTTATACGGTATACGTTATACGTTATGCGTTATACGTTTTACGTTATACGTTATACGTTATACGTTATACGTTTTACGTTATACGTTATACGTCATACGTTATACGTTATACGTTATACGTTATACGTTATACGTTATACGTTATACGTTATACGTTACACGTTATACGTTATACGTTATACGCTATACGTTATACGTTATACGTTACACGTTATTCGTAATACATTATACGTGATACGGTATACGTTGTACGTCATACGTTATACGTTATACGTTATACGTTATACGTTTTACGTTATACGTTATACGTTATACGTTACACGTTATACGTTATGCGTTATACGTTATACGTTATACGTTATACGTTATACGTTATACGTTATACGTTATACGCTATAGGTTATACGTTATACGTTATACGTTATACGTTATACGTTATACGTTATACGTTATACGTTATACGTTATACCTTATACGTTATACGTTATACGTTATACGTTATACGTTATACGTTATACGTTATACGTTATACGTTATACGCTATACGTTATACGTTATACGTTATACGTTATACGTTATACGTTATACGTTTTACGTTATACGTTATACGTTTTACATTATACGTTATACGCTATACGTTATACGTTATACGTTATACGTTATACGTTATACGTTATACGTTACACGTTATTCGTAATACATTATACGTGATACGGTATACGTTGTACGTCATACGTTATACGTTATACGTTATACGGTATACGTTATACGTTATACGTTATACGTTATACGTTACACGTTATTCGTAATACATTATACGTGATACGGTATACGTTGTACGTCATACGTTATACGTTATACGTTATACGTTATACGTTATACGTTATATAATACGTTATGCCTTATACGTTTTACGTTATTCGTTATACGTTATACGTTATACGTTATACGTTTTACGTTATACGTTATACGTTATACATTGTACGTTATACGTTATACGTTATACCTTATACGTTATACGTTATACGTTATACGTTATACGGTATACGTTATACGTTATGCGTTATACGTTTTACGTTATGCGTTATACGTTATACGTTATACGTTTTACGTTATACGTTATACGTCATACGTTATACGTTATACGTTATACGTTATACGTTATACGTTATACGTTATACGTTATACGTTATACGTTATACGTTATACGTTATACGTTATACGTTATACGTTATAAGTTATACGTTATACGTTATACGTTATACGTTATACGCTATAGGTTATACGTTATACGTTATACGTTATACGTTATACGTTATACGTTATACGTTATACGTTATACGTTATACGTTATACCTTATACGTTATACGTTATACGTTATACGTTATACGTTATACGTTATACGTTATACGTTATACGTTATACGTTATGCGTTATACGTTATACGTTATACGTTATACGTTATACGTTATACGTTATACGTTATACGTTATACCTTATACGTTATACGTTATACGTTATACGTTATACGTTATACGTTATACGTTATACGTTATACGTTATACGTTATACGTTATACGTTATACGTTATACGCTATACGTTATACGTTATACGTTATACGCTATACGTTATACGTTATACGTTATACGTTTTACGTTATACGTTATACGTTATACATTATACGTTATACGTTATACGTTATACGTTATACGTTATACGTTATACGTTATACGTTATACGTTATACGTTATACGTTACACGTTATTCGTAATACATTATACGTGATACGGTATACGTTGTACGTCATACGTTATACGTTATACGTTATACGTTATACGTTACACGTTATTCGTAATACATTATACGTGATACGGTATACGTTGTACGTCATACGTTATACGTTATACGTTATACGGTATACGTTATACGTTATACGTTATACGTTATACGTTACACGTTATTCGTAATACATTATACGTGATACGGTATACGTTGTACGTCATACGTTATACGTTATACGTTATACGTTATACGTTATACGTTATATAATACGTTATGCCTTATACGTTTTACGTTATTCGTTATACGTTATACGTTATACGTTATACGTTTTACGTTATACGTTATACGTTATACATTGTACGTTATACGTTATACGTTATACCTTATACGTTATACGTTATACGTTATACGTTATACGTTATACGGTATACGTTATACGTTATGCGTTATACGTTTTACGTTATGCGTTATACGTTATACGTTATACGTTTTACGTTATACGTTATACGTCATACGTTATACGTTATACGTTATACGTTATACGTTATACGTTATACGTTATACGTTATACGTTATACGTTATACGTTATACGTTATACGTTATACGTTATAAGTTATACGTTATACGTTATACGTTATACGTTATACGCTATAGGTTATACGTTATACGTTATACGTTATACGTTATACGTTATACGTTATACGTTATACGTTATACGTTATACCTTATACGTTATACGTTATACGTTATACGTTATACGTTATACGTTATACGTTATACGTTATACGTTATACGTTATGCGTTATACGTTATACGTTATACGTTATACGTTATACGTTATACGTTATACGTTATACGTTATACCTTATACGTTATACGTTATACGTTATACGTTATACGTTATACGTTATACGTTATACGTTATACATTATACGTTATACGTTATACGTTATACGTTATACGTTATACGTTATACGTTATACGTTATACGTTATACGTTATACGTTACACGTTATTCGTAATACATTATACGTGATACGGTATACGTTGTACGTCATACGTTATACGTTATACGTTATACGTTATACGTTACACGTTATTCGTAATACATTATACGTGATACGGTATACGTTGTACGTCATACGTTATACGTTATACGTTATACGTTATACGTTATATAATACGTTATGCCTTATACGTTTTACGTTATTCGTTATACGTTATACGTTATACGTTATACGTTTTACGTTATACGTTATACGTTATACATTGTACGTTATACGTTATACGTTATACCTTATACGTTATACGTTATACGGTATACGTTATACGTTATGCGTTATACGTTTTACATTATACGTTATACGTTATACGTTATACCTTTTACAATATACGTTATACGTTATACGTTATACGCTATACGTTATACGTTATACGTTATACGTTATACGTTATACGTTTTATGTTATACGTTATACGTTATACGTTATACGTTATACGTTATACGTTATACGTTATACGTTATACCTTATACGTTATACGTTATACGTTATACGATATACGTTATACGTTATACGTTATACGTTATACGTTATACGTTATACGTTATACGTTATACGATATACGTGATACGTTATACGTTATACGTTATACGTCATAGGTTATACGTTACACGTTATTCGTTAGGCGTTATACGTTATACGTTATACGTTATACGTTATACGTTAAACGGTATACGATATACGTAATACGTTATACGTTATACGTTATACGATATACGTTATACGTTATACGTTATACGTTATACGTCATAGGTTATACGTTATACGTTATTCGTTAGGCGTTATACGTTATACGTTATACGTTATACGTTATACGTTATACGTTATACGTTATACGTTATACGTTATACGTTATACGTTATACGTTATACGTTATACGTTATACATTGTACGTTATACGTTATACGTTATACCTTATACGTTACACGTTATACGTTATACGTTATACGGTATACGTTATACGTTATGCGTTATACGTTTTACGTTATACGTTATACGTTATACGTTATACGTTTTACGATATACGTTATACGTTATACGTTATACGCTATACGTTATACGTTATACGTTATACGTTATACGTTATACGTTTTACGTTATACGTTATACGTCATACATTATACGTTATACGTTATACGTTATACGTTATACGTTATACGTTATACGTTATACGTTATAAGTCATAGGTTATACGTTACACGTTATTCGTTAGGCGTTATACGTTATACGTTATACGTTATACGTTATACGTTATACGTTATACGTTATACGTTATACGTTATACGTTATACGTTATACGTTATACGTTATACGGTATACGATATACGTTATGCGTTATATGTTATACGTTATACGTTATACGTTATACGTCATAGGTTATACGTTATACGTTATTCGTTATGCGTTATACGTTATACGTTATACGTTATACGTTATATGTTATACGTTTTACGATATACGTTATACGTTATACGTTATACGCTATACGTTATACGTTATACGTTATACGTTATACGTTATACGTTTTACGTCATACGTTATACGTCATACGTTATACGTTATACGTTATACGTTATACGTTATACGTTATACGTTATACGTTTTACGTTATACGTTATACGTTATACGTTATACGTTTTACGTTATACGTTATACGTTATACATTGTACGTTATACGTTATACGTTATACGTTATACGTTATACGTTATACGTTATACCTTATACGTTATACGTTATACGTTATACGTTATACGGTATACGTTATACGTTACACGTTATACGTTATACGTTATACGCTATACGTTATACGTTATACGTTACACGTTATTCGTAATACATTATACGTGATACGGTATACGTTGTACGTCATACGTTATACGTTATACGTTATACGTTATACGTTTTACGTTATACGTTATACGTTATACGTTACACGTTATACGTTATGCGTTATACGTTATACGTTATACGTTATACGTTATACGTTATACGTTATACGTTATACGTTATACGTTATACGCTATAGGTTATACGTTATACGTTATACGTTATACGTTATACGTTATACGTTATACGTTATACCTTATACGTTATACGTTATACGTTATACGTTATACGGTATACGTTATACGTTATGCGTTGTACGTTTTACGTTATACGTTATACGTTATACGTTATACGTTTTACGTTATACGTTATACGTCATACGTTATGCGTTATACGTTTAACGTTATACGTTATACGTTATACGTTATACGTTTTACGTTATACGTTATACGTCATACGTTATACGTTATACGTTATACGTTATACGTTATACGTTATACGTTATACGTTATACGTTATACGTTATACGTTATACGTTATACGTTATACGTTATACGTCATAGGTTATACGTTATACGTTATTCGTTATGCGTTATACGTTATACGTTATACGTTATACGTTATACGTTATACGTTTTACGGTATACGTTATACGTTATACGTTATACGCTATACGTTATACGTTATACGTTATACGTTATACGTTATACGTTTTACGTTATACGTTATACGTCATACGTTATACGTTATACGTTATACGTTATACGTTATACGTTATACGTTTTACGTTATACGTTATACGTTATACGTTATACGTTTTACGTTATACGTTATACGTTATACATTGTACGTTATACGTTATACGTTATACGTTATACGCTATACGTTATACGTTATACGTTATACGTTACACGTTATTCGTAATACATTATACGTGATACGGTATACGTTGTACGTCATACGTTATACGTTATACGTTATACGTTATACGTTATACGTTTTACGTTATACGTTATACGTTATACGTTACACGTTATACGTTATGCGTTATACGTTATACGTTATACGTTATACGTTATACGTTATACGTTATACGTTATACGCTATAGGTTATACGTTACACGTTATTCGTAATACATTATACGTGATACGGTATACGTTGTACGTCATACGTTATACGTTATACGTTATACGTTATACGTTATACGTTATATAATACGTTATGCCTTATACGTTTTACGTTATTCGTTATACGTTATACGTTATACGTTATACGTTTTACGTTATACGTTATACGTTATACATTGTACGTTATACGTTATACGTTATACCTTATACGTTATACGTTATACGGTATACGTTATACGTTATGCGTTATACGTTTTACATTATACGTTATACGTTATACGTTATACGTTTTACAATATACGTTGTACGTTATACGTTATACGTTATACGTCATACGTTATACGTTATACGTTATACGTCATGCGTTATACGTTATGCGTTATACGTTATACGTTATACCTTATACGTTATACGTTATACGTTATACGTTATACGTTATACGTTATACGTTATACGTTATACGTTATACGTTATACGTTATACGTTATACGTTATACGTTATACGTTATACGTTATACGTTACACGTTATTCGTAATACATTATACGTGATACGGTATACGTTGTACGTCATACGTTATACGTTATACGTTATACGTTATACGTTATACGTTATACGTTATACGTTATATAATACGTTATGCCTTATACGTTTTACGTTATTCGTTATACGTTATACGTTATACGTTATACGTTTTACGTTATACGTTATACGTTATACATTGTACGTTATACGTTATACGTTATACCTTATACGTTATACGTTATACGGTATACGTTATACGTTATGCGTTATACGTTTTACATTATACGTTATACGTTATACGTTATACGTTATACATTGTACGTTATACGTTATACGTTATACGTTATACGTTATACGTTATACGTTATACGTTATACGTTATATAATACGTTATGCGTTATACGTTTTACGTTATTCGTTATACGTTATACGTTATACGTTATACGTTACACGTTATTCGTAACACATTATACGTGATACGGTATACGTTGAACGTCATACGTTATACGTTATACGTTATACGTTATACAATATACGTTATACGTTATACGTTATACGTTATACGTTATACGCTATACGTTATACGTTATACGTTACACGTTATTCGTAATACATTATACGTGATACGGTATACGTTGTACGTCATACGTTATACGTTATACGTTATACGTTATACGTTATACGTTTTACGTTATACGTTATACGTTATACGTTACACGTTATACGTTACACGTTATACGTTTTACGATATACGTTATACGTTATACGTTATACGTAATACGTTATACGTTATACGTTATACGTTATACGTTATACGTTATACGTTATACGTGATACGTTATACGTGATACGTTATACGTTATACGTTATACGTTATACGTTATACGTTATACCTCATACGTTATACGTTATACGTTATACGTTACACGTTATTCGTAATACATTATACGTGATACGGTATACGTTGTACGTCATACGTTATACGTTATACGTTATACGTTATACGTTATACGTTTTACGATATACGTTATACGTTATACGTTATGCGTTATATGTTATACGTTATACGTTATACGTTATACGTCATAGGTTATACGTTATACGTTATACGTTATACGTTATACGTTATACGTTATACGTTATACGTTATACGTTATACGTTATACGCTATAGGTTATACGTTATACGTTATACGTTATACGTTATACGTTATACGTTATACGTTATACGTTATACCTTATACGTTATACGTTATACGTTATACGTTATACGTTATACGTTATACGTTATACGTTATACGTTATACGCTATACGTTATACGTTATACGTTATACCTTATACGTTATACGTTATACGTTTTACGATATACGTTATACGTTATACATTATACGTTATACGTTATACGTTATACGTTATACGTTATACGTTATACGTTATACGTTATACGTTATACGTTATACGTTACACGTTATTCGTAATACATTATACGTGATACGGTATACGTTGTACGTCATACGTTATACGTTATACGTTATACGTTATACGTTATACGTTATACGTTATACGTTATACGTTATACGTTACACGTTATTCGTAATACATTATACGTGATACGGTATACGTTGTACGTCATACGTTATACGTTATACGTTATACGTTATACGTTATACGTTATATAATACGTTATGCCTTATACGTTTTACGTTATTCGTTATACGTTATACGTTATACGTTATACGTTTTACGTTATACGTTATACGTTATACATTGTACGTTATACGTTATACGTTATACCTTATACGTTATACGTTATACGTTATACGTTATACGGTATACGTTATACGTTATGCGTTATACGTTTTACGTTATACGTTATACGTTATACGTTATACGTTTTACGTTATACGTTATACGTCATACGTTATACGTTATACGTTATACGTTATACGTTATACGTTATACGTTATACGTTATACGTTACACGTTATACGTTATATGTTACACGCTATACGTTATACGTTATACGTTACACGTTATTCGTAATACATTATACGTGATACGGTATACGTTGTACGTCATACGTTATACGTTATACGTTATACGTTATACGTTTTACGTTATACGTTATACGTTATACGTTACACGTTATACGTTATGCGTTATACGTTATACGTTATACGTTATACGTTATACGTTATACGTTATACGTTATACGTTATACGCTATAGGTTATACGTTATACGTTATACGTTATACGTTATACGTTATACGTTATACGTTATACGTTATACGTTATACGTTATACGTTATACCTTATACGTTATACGTTGTACGTTATACGTTATACGTTATACGTTATACGTTATACGTTATACGTTATACGCTATACGTTATACGTTATACGTTATACGTTATACGTTATACGTTATACGTTTTACGTTATACGTTATACGTTATACATTATACGTTATACGCTATACGTTATACGTTATACGTTATACGTTATACGTTATACGTTATACGTTACACGTTATTCGTAATACATTATACGTGATACGGTATACGTTGTACGTCATACGTTATACGTTATACGTTATACGTTATACGTTATACGTTATACGTTATACGTTATACGTTATACGTTATACGTTACACGTTATTCGTAATACATTATACGTGATACGGTATACGTCATACGTTATACGTTATACGTTATACGTTATACGTTATACGTTATACGTTATACGTTTTACGTTATACGTTATACGTTATACATTATACGTTATACGTTATACGTTATACGTTATACGTTATACGTTATACGTTATACGTTATACGTTATACGTCATACGTTATACGTTATACGTTATACGTCATGCGTTATACGTTATGCGTTATACGTTATACGTTATACCTTATACGTTATACGTTATACGTTATACGTTATACGTTATACGTTATACGTTATACGTTATACGTTATACGTTATACGTTATACGTTATACGTTATACGTTATACGTTATACGTTATACGTTACACGTTATTCGTAATACATTATACGTGATACGGTATACGTTGTACGTCATACGTTATACGTTATACGTTATACGTTATACGTTATACGTTATATAATACGTTATGCCTTATACGTTTTACGTTATTCGTTATACGTTATACGTTATACGTTATACGTTTTACGTTATACGTTATACGTTATACATTGTACGTTATACGTTATACGTTATACCTTATACGTTATACGTTATACGGTATACGTTATACGTTATGCGTTATACGTTTTACATTATACGTTATACGTTATACGTTATACGTTTTACAATATACGTTGTACGTTATACGTTATACGCTATACGTTATACGTTATACGTTATACGTTATACGTTATACGTTATACGTTTTATGTTATACGTTATACGTTATACGTTATACGTTATACGTTATACGTTATACGTTATACGTTATACCTTATACGTTATACGTTATACGTTATACGTTATACGTTATACGTTATACGGTATACGATATACGTAATACGTTATACGTTATACGTTATACGATATACGTTATACGTTATACGTTATACGTTATACGTCATAGGTTATACGTTACACGTTATTCGTTAGGCGTTATACGTTATACGTTATACGTTATACGTTATACGTTATACGTTATACGTTATACGGTATACGATATACGTAATACGTTATACGTTATACGTTATACGATATACGTTATACGTTATACGTTATACGTTATACGTCATAGGTTATACGTTATACGTTATTCGTTAGGCGTTATACGTTATACGTTATACGCTATACGTTATACGTTATACGTTATACGTTATACGTTATACGTTATACGTTATACGTTATACGTTATACGTTATACGTTATACGTTATACATTGTACGTTATACGTTATACGTTATACCTTATACGTTATACGTTATACGTTATACGTTATACGGTATACGTTATACGTTATGCGTTATACGTTTTACGTTATACGTTATACGTTATACGTTATACGTTTTACGATATACGTTATACGTTATACGTTATACGCTATACGTTATACGTTATACGTTATACGTTATACGTTATACGTTTTACGTTATACGTTATACGTCATACGTTATACGTTATACGTTATACGTTATACGTTATACGTTATACGTTATACGTTATACGTTATAAGTCACAGGTTATACGTTACACGTTATTCGTTAGGCGTTATACGTTATACGTTATACGTTATACGTTATACGTTATACGTTAATCGTTATACGTTATACGTTATACGTTATACGTTATACGTTATACGTTATACGTTATACGGTATACGATATACGTTATGCGTTATATGTTATACGTTATACGTTATACGTTATACGTCATAGGTTATACGTTATACGTTATTCGTTATGCGTTATACGTTATACGTTATACGTTATACGTTATACGTTATACGTTTTACGATATACGTTATACGTTATACGTTATACGCTATACGTTATACGTTATACGTTATACGTTATACGTTATACGTTTTACGCTATACGTTATACGTCATACGTTATACGTTATACGTTATACGTTATACGTTATACGTTATACGTTATACGTTTTACGTTATACGTTATACGTTATACGTTATACGTTTTACGTTATACGTTATACGTTATACATTGTACGTTATACGTTATACGTTATACGTTATACGTTATACGTTATACGTTATACGTTATACGTTATATAATACGTTATGCGTTATACGTTTTACGTTATTCGTTATACGTTATACGTTATACGTTATACGTTACACGTTATTCGTAACACATTATACGTGATACGGTATACGTTGAACGTCATACGTTATACGTTATACGTTATACGTTATACCTTATACGTTATACGTTATACGTTATACAATATACGTTATACGTTATACGTTATACGTTATACGTTATACGCTATACGTTATACGTTATACGTTACACGTTATTCGTAATACATTATACGTGATACGGTATACGTTGTACGTCATACGTTATACGTTATACGTTATACGTTATACGT
This sequence comes from Ptiloglossa arizonensis, assembly GCF_051014685.1. Taxonomy (NCBI): domain Eukaryota; kingdom Metazoa; phylum Arthropoda; class Insecta; order Hymenoptera; family Colletidae; genus Ptiloglossa; species Ptiloglossa arizonensis. The sequence continues at coordinate 324,769 of NW_027478659.1, forward strand.
TTTACGTTATACGTTATACGTTATACGTTACACGTTATACGTTACACGTTATACGTTTTACGATATACGTTATACGTTATACGTTATACGTAATACGTTATACGTTATACGTTATACGTTATACGTTATACGTTATACGTTATACGTGATACGTTATAAGTGATACGTTATACGTTATACGTTATACGTTATACGTTATACGTTATACCTCATACGTTATACGTTATACGTTATACGTTACACGTTATTCGTAATACATTATACGTGATACGGTATACGTTGTACGTCATACGTTATACGTTATACGTTATACGTTATACGTTATACGTTTTACGATATACGTTATACGTTATACGTTATGCGTTATATGTTATACGTTATACGTTATACGTTATACGTCATAGGTTATACGTTATACGTTATACGTTATACGTTATACGTTATACGTTATACGTTATACGTTATACGTTATACGTTATACGCTATAGGTTATACGTTATACGTTATACGTTATACGTTATACGTTATACGTTATACGTTATACGTTATACGTTATACCTTATACGTTATACGTTATACGTTATACGTTATACGTTATACGTTATACGTTATACGTTATACGTTATACGCTATACGTTATACGTTATACATTATACCTTATACGTTATACGTTATACGTTTTACGATATACGTTATACGTTATACATTATACGTTATACGTTATACGTTATACGTTATACGTTATACGTTATACGTTATACGTTATACGTTATACGTTATACGTTACACGTTATTCGTAATACATTATACGTGATACGGTATACGTTGTACGTCATACGTTATACGTTATACGTTATACGTTATACGTTATACGTTATACGTTATACGTTATACGTTACACGTTATTCGTAATACATTATACGTGATACGGTATACGTTGTACGTCATACGTTATACGTTATACGTTATACGTTATACGTTATACGTTATATAATACGTTATGCCTTATACGTTTTACGTTATTCGTTATACGTTATACGTTATACGTTATACGTTATACGTTATACCTTATACGTTATACGTTGTACGTTATACGTTATACGTTATACGTTATACGTTATACGTTATACGTTATACGCTATACGTTATACGTTATACGTTATACGTTATACGTTATACGTTATACGTTATACGTTATACGTTATACGTTATACGTTATACGCTATAGGTTATACGTTATACGTTATACGTTATACATTGTACGTTATACGTTATACGTTATACCTTATACGTTATACGTTATACGTTATACGTTATACGGTATACGTTATACGTTATGCGTTATACGTTTTACGTTATACGTTATACGTTATACGTTATACGTTTTACGTTATACGTTATACGTCATACGTTATACGTTATACGTTATACGTTATACGTTATACGTTATACGTTATACGTTATACGTTACACGTTATACGTTATATGTTACACGCTATACGTTATACGTTATACGTTACACGTTATTCGTAATACATTATACGTGATACGGTATACGTTGTACGTCATACGTTATACGTTATACGTTATACGTTATACGTTTTACGTTATACGTTATACGTTATACGTTACACGTTATACGTTATGCGTTATACGTTATACGTTATACGTTATACGTTATACGTTATACGTTATACGTTATACGTTATACGCTATAGGTTATACGTTATACGTTATACGTTATACGTTATACGTTATACGTTATACGTTATACGTTATACGTTATACGTTATACGTTATACCTTATACGTTATACGTTGTACGTTATACGTTATACGTTATACGTTATACGTTATACGTTATACGTTATACGCTATACGTTATACGTTATACGTTATACGTTATACGTTATACGTTATACGTTTTACGTTATACGTTATACGTTATACATTATACGTTATACGCTATACGTTATACGTTATACGTTATACGTTATACGTTATACGTTACACGTTATTCGTAATACATTATACGTGATACGGTATACGTTGTACGTCATACGTTATACGTTATACGTTATACGTTATACGTTATACGTTATACGTTATACGTTATACGTTATACGTTATACGTTACACGTTATTCGTAATACATTATACGTGATACGGTATACGTCATACGTTATACGTTATACGTTATACGTTATACGTTATACGTTATACGTTATATAATACGTTATGCCTTATACGTTTTACGTTATTCGTTATACGTTATACGTTATACGTTATACGTTTTACGTTATACGTTATACGTTATACATTGTACGTTATACGTTATACGTTATACCTTATACGTTATACGTTATACGTTATACGTTATACGGTATACGTTATACGTTATACGTTATACGTTATACGTTATACGTTATACGTTACACGTTATACGTTATACGTTATACGCTATACGTTATACGTTATACGTTACACGTTATTCGTAATACATTATACGTGATACGGTATACGTTGTACGTCATACGTTATACGTTATACGTTATACGTTATACGTTTTACGTTATACGTTATACGTTATACGTTACACGTTATACGTTATGCGTTATACGTTATACGTTATACGTTATACGTTATACGTTATACGTTATACGTTATACGTTATACGCTATAGGTTATACGTTATACGTTATACGTTATACGTTATACGTTATACGTTATACGTTATACGTTATACGTTATACGTTATACGTTTTACCTTATACGTTATACGTTGTACGTTATACGTTATACGTTATACGTTATACGTTATACGTTATACGTTATACGCTATACGTTATACGTTATACGTTATACGTTATACGTTATACGTTATACGTTTTACGTTATACGTTATACGTTATACATTATACGTTATACGCTATACGTTATACGTTATACGTTATACGTTATACGTTATACGTTACACGTTATTCGTAATACATTATACGTGATACGGCATACGTTGTACGTCATACGTTATACGTTATACGTTATACGTTATACGTTATACGTTATACGTTATACGTTATACGTTATACGTTATACGTTACACGTTATTCGTAATACATTATACGTGATACGGTATACGTCATACGTTATACGTTATACGTTATACGTTATACGTTATACGTTATATAATACGTTATGCCTTATACGTTTTACGTTATTCGTTATACGTTATACGTTATACGTTATACGTTTTACGTTATACGTTATACGTTATACATTGTACGTTATACGTTATACGTTATACCTTATACGTTATACGTTATACGTTATACGTTATACGGTATACGTTATACGTTATGCGTTATACGTTTTACGTTATACGTTATACGTTATACGTTATACGTTATACGTTATACGTTATACGGTATACGATATACGTTATGCGTTTTACGTTATTCGTGATACGTTATACGTTATACGTTATACGTTATACGTTATACGTCATAGGTTATACGTTATACGTTATACGGTATACGATATACGTTATGCGTTTTACGTTATTCGTGATACGTTATACGTTATACGTTATACGTTATACGTCATAGGTTATACGTTATACGTTATATGTTATACATTATACGTTATACGTTATACGTTATACCTTATACGTTATACGTTATACGTTATACGTTACACGTTATTCGTAATACATTATACGTGATACGGTATACGTTGTACGTCATACGTTATACGTTATACGTTATACGTTATACGTTATACGTTATACGTTATACGTTATATAATACGTTATGCGTTATACGTTTTACGTTATTCGTTATACGTTATACGTTATACGTTATACGGTATACGTCATAGGTTATACGTTATACGTTATTCGTTATGCGTTATACGTTATACGTTATACGTTATACGTTATACGTTATACGTTATATAATACGTTATGCCTTATACGTTTTACGTTATTCGTTATACGTTATACGTTATACGTTATACGTTTTACGTTATACGTTATACGTTATACATTGTACGTTATACGTTATACGTTATACCTTATACGTTATACGTTATACGTTATACGTTATACGGTATACGTTATACGTTATGCGTTATACGTTTTACGTTATACGTTATACGTTATACGTTATACGTTTTACGTTATACGTTATACGTCATACGTTATGCGTTATACGTTTTACGTTATACGTTATACGTTATACGTTATACGTTTTACGTTATACGTTATACGTCATACGTTATACGTTATACGTTATACGTTATACGTTATACGTTATACGTTATACGTTATACGTTATACGTTATACGTTATACGTTATACGTTATACGTTATAGGTTATACGTTATACGTTATACGTTATACTTTATACGTTATACGTTATACGTTATACGTTATACGTTATACCTTATACGTTATACGTTATACGTTATACGTTATACGTTATACGTTATACGTTATACGTTATACGTTATAAGTTATACGCTATACGTTATACGTTATACGTTATACGTTATACGTTATACGTTATACGTTTTACGTTATACGTTATACGTTATACGTTATACGTTATACGTTATACGTTATACGTTATACGTTATACGTTATACGTTATACGTTATACGTTACACGTTATTCGTAATACATTATACGTGATACGGTATACGTTGTACGTCATACGTTATACGTTATACGTTATACGTTATACGTTATACGATATACGTTATACGTTATACGTTATACGTTATACGTTATACGTTATACGTTATACGTTATACGTTATAGGTTATACGTTATACGTTATACGTTATACTTTATACGTTATACGTTATACGTTATACGTTATACGTTATACCTTATACGTTATACGTTATACGTTATACGTTATACGTTATACGTTATACGTTATACGTTATACGTTATACGCTATACGTTATACGTTATACGTTATACGTTATACGTTATACGTTATACGTTATACGTTTTACGTTATACGTTATACGTTATACATTATACGTTATACGTTATACGTTATACGTTATACGTTATACGTTATACGTTATACGTTACACGTTCTTCGTAATACATTATACGTGATACGGTATACGTTGTACGTCATACGTTATACGTTATACGTTATACGTTATACGTTATACGTTATACGTTATACGTTATACGTTATACGTTACACGTTATTCGTAATACATTATACGTGATACGGTATACGTTGTACGTCATACGTTATACGTTATACGTTATACGTTATACGTTATACGTTATATAATACGTTATGCCTTATACGTTTTACGTTATTCCTTATACGTTATACGTTACACGTTATACGTTTTACGTTATACGTTATACGTTATACATTGTACGTTATACGTTATACGTTATACCTTATACGTTATACGTTATACGTTATACGTTATACGGTATACGTTATACGTTATGCGTTATACGTTTTACGTTATACGTTATACGTTATACGTTATACGTTTTACGTTATACGTTATACGTCATACGTTATACGTTATACGTTATACGTTATACGTTATACGTTATACGTTATACGTTATACGTTATACGTTATACGTTATAAGTTATACGTTATACGTTATACGTTATACGTTATACGTTTTACGTTATACGTTATACGTCATACGTTATACGTTATACGTTATACGTTATACGTTATACGTTATACGTTATACGTTATACGTTATACGTTATACGTTATACGTTATACGTTATACGTTATACGTTATACGTTATACGTTATACGTTATACGTTATACGTTATACGTTATACGTTATACGTTATACGTTATACGTTATACGTTATACGTTATAAGTTATACGTTATACGTTATACGTTATACGTTATACGTTTTACGTTATACGTTATACGTTATACGTTATACGTTATACGTTATACGTTATACGTTATACGTTATACGTTATACGTTATACGTTATACGTTATACGTTATACGTTACATGTTATACGCTCTACGTTCTACGTTATACGTTACATGTTATACGTTCTACGTTATACGTTATACGTTATACGTTATACGTTATACGTTATACGTTATACGTTATACGTTATACGATATACGTTATACGTTATACGTTATACGTTATACGTTATACGTCATACGTTATACGTTATACGTTATACGTCATGCGTTATACGTTATGCGTTATACGTTATACGTTATACCTTATACGTTATACGTTATACGTTATACGTTATACGTTATACGTTATACGTTATACGTTATACGTTATACGTTATACGTTATACGTTATACGTTATACGTTATACGTTATACGTTATACGTTATACGTTATACGTTATACGTTTTACGTTATACGTTATACGTTATACATTATACGTTATACGTTATACGTTATACGTTATACGTTATACGTTATACGTTATACGTTATACGTTATACGTTATACGTCATACGTTATACGTTACACGTTATACGTCATGCGTTATACGTTATGCGTTATACGTTATACGTTATACCTTATACGTTATACGTTATACGTTATACGTTATACGTTATACGTTATACGTTATACGTTATACGTTATACGTTATACGTTATACGTTATACGTTATACGTTATACGTTATACGTTTTACGTTTTACGTTATACGTTATACGTTATACGTTATACGTTATACGTTATACGTTATACGTTATACGTTATACGTTATACGTTATACGTTATACGTTATACGTTATACGTCATACGTTATACGTTATACGTTATACGTCATGCGTTATACGTTATGCGTTATACGTTATACGTTATACCTTATACGTTATACGTTATACGTTATACGTTATACGTTATACGTTATACGTTATACGTTATACGTTATACGTTATACGTTATACGTTATACGTTATACGTTATACGTTTTACGTTATACGTTATACGTTATACGTTATTCGTTATGCGATATACGTTATACGGTATCCGTTATACGTTATGCGTTATACGTTTTACGTTATACGTTATACGTTATACGTTATACGTTTTACGTTATACGTTATACGTCATACGTTATGCGTTATACGTTTTACGTTATACGTTATACGTTATACGTTATACGTTTTACGTTATACGTTATACGTCATACGTTATACGTTATACGTTATACGTTATACGTTATACGTTATACGTTATACGTTATACGTTATACGTTATACGTTATACGTTATACGTTATACGTTATAGGTTATACGTTATACGTTATACGTTATACTTTATACGTTATACGTTATACGTTATACGTTATACGTTATACCTTATACGTTATACGTTATACGTTATACGTTATACGTTATACGTTATACGTTATACATTGTACGTTATACGTTATACGTTATACCTTATACGTTATACGTTATGCGTTATACGTTATACGGTATACGTTATACGTTATGCGTTATACGTTTTACGTTATACGTTATACGTTATACGTTATACGTTTTACGTTATACGTTATACGTCATACGTTATACGTTATACGTTATACGTTATACGTTATACGTTATACGTTATACGTTATACGTTATACGTTATACGTTATAAGTTATACGTTATACGTTATACGTTATACGTTATACGTTTTACGTTATACGTTATACGTCATACGTTATACGTTATACGTTATACGTTATACGTTATACGTTATACGTTATACGTTATACGTTATACGTTATACGTTATACGTTATACGTTATACGTTATACGTTATACGTTATACGTTATACGTTATACGTTATACGTTATACGTTATAAGTTATACGTTATACGTTATACGTTATACGTTATACGTTTTACGTTATACGTTATACGTTATACGTTATACGTTATACGTTATACGTTATACGTTATACGTTATACGTTATACGTTATACGTTATACGTTATACGTTACATGTTATACGCTCTACGTTCTACGTTATACGTTACATGTTATACGTTCTACGTTATACGTTATACGTTATACGTTATACGTTATACGTTATACGTTATACGTTATACGTTATACGATATACGTTATACGTTATACGTTATACGTTATACGTTATACGTCATACGTTATACGTTATACGTTATACGTCATGCGTTATACGTTATGCGTTATACGTTATACGTTATACCTTATACGTTATACGTTATACGTTATACGTTATACGTTATACGTTATACGTTATACGTTATACGTTATACGTTATACGTTATACGTTATACGTTATACGTTATACGTTATACGTTATACGTTATACGTTATACGTTATACGTTTTACGTTATACGTTATACGTTATACATTATACGTTATACGTTATACGTTATACGTTATACGTTATACGTTATACGTTATACGTTATACGTTATACGTTATACGTCATACGTTATACGTTATACGTTATACGTCATGCGTTATACGTTATGCGTTATACGTTATACGTTATACCTTATACGTTATACGTTATACGTTATACGTTATACGTTATACGTTATACGTTATACGTTATACGTTATACGTTATACGTTATACGTTATACGTTATACGTTATACGTTATACGTTTTACGTTTTACGTTATACGTTATACGTTATACATTATACGTTATACGTTATACGTTATACGTTATACGTTATACGTTATACGTTATACGTTATACGTTATACGTTATACGTCATACGTTATACGTTATACGTTATACGTCATGCGTTATACGTTATGCGTTATACGTTATACGTTATACCTTATACGTTATACGTTATACGTTATACGTTATACGTTATACGTTATACGTTATACGTTATACGTTATACGTTATACGTTATACGTTATACGTTATACGTTATACGTTTTACGTTATACGTTATACGTTATACGTTATTCGTTATGCGATATACGTTATACGTTATACGTTATACGTTATACGTTATACGTTATACGGTATACGATATACGTTATGCGTTTAACGTTATTCGTGATACGTTATACGTTATACGTTATACGTTATACGTTATACGTTATACGTTATACGTTATACGGTATACGATATACGTTATGCGTTTTACGTTATTCGTGATACGTTATACGTTATACGTTATACGTTATACGTTATACGTTATACGTAATACGTTATAAGTTATACGTTATACGATATACGTGATACGTTATACGTTATACGTTATACGTTATACGTTATACGTTATACGTTATATAATACGTTATGCGTTATACGTTTTACGTTATTCGTTATTCGTTATACGTTATACGTTATACGTTATACGGTATACGTCATAGGTTATACGTTATACGTTATTCGTTATACGTTATACGTTATACGGTATACGATATACGTTATGCGTTTTATGTTATACGATATACGTTATACGTTATACGTTATACGTTATACGTTATACGTTACACGTTATTCGTAATACATTATACGTGATACGGTATACGTTGTACGTTATACGTTATACGTTATACGTTATACGTTATACGTTATACGTTATACGTTATACGTTATACGTTATACGTTTTACGTTATACGTTATACGTTATACATTATACGTTATACGTTATACGTTATACGTTATACGTTATACGTTATACGTTATACGTTATACGTTATACGTTATACGTCATACGTTATACGTTATACGTTATACGTCATGCGTTATACGTTATGCGTTATACGTTATACGTTATACCTTATACGTTATACGTTATACGTTATACGTTATACGTTATACGTTATACGTTATACGTTATACGTTATACGTTATACGTTATACGTTATACGTTATACGTTATACGTTATACGTTTTACGTTATACGTTATACGTTATACGTTATACGTTATACGTTATACGTTATACGTTATACGTTATACGTTATACGTTATACGTTATACGTTATGGGTTATACGTTATACGTTATACGTTATACTTTATACGTTATACGTTATACGTTATACGTTATACGTTATACGTTATACGTTATACGTTATACGTCATACGTTATACGTTATACGTTATACGTTATACGTTATACGTTATACGTTATACGTTATACGTTATACGTTATACGTTATTCGTTATGCGTTATACGTTATACGTTATACGTTATACGTTATACGTTATACGTTATACGTTATACGGTATACGATATACGTTATGCGATTAACGTTATTCGTGATACGTTATACGTTATACGTTATACGTTATACGTTATACGTTATACGTTATACGTTATACGTTATACGGTATACGATATACGTTATGCGTTTTACGTTATTCGTGATACGTTATACGTTATACGTTATACGTTATACGTTATACGTTATACGTAATACGTTATAAGTTATACGTTATACGATATACGTGATACGTTATACGTTATACGTTATACGTTATACGTTATACGTTATACGTTATACGTTATATAATACGTTATGCGTTATACGTTTTACGTTATTCGTTATTCGTTATACGTTATACGTTATACGTTATACGGTATACGTCATAGGTTATACGTTATACGTTATTCGTTATACGTTATACGTTATACGGTATACGATATACGTTATGCGTTTTATGTTATACGATATACGTTATACGTTATACGTTATACGTTATACGTTATACGTTATACGTTACACGTTATTCGTAATACATTATACGTGATACGGTATACGTTGTACGTTATACGTTATACGTTATACGTTATACGTTATACGTTATACGTTATACGTTATACGTTATACGTTATACGTTTTACGTTATACGTTATACGTTATACATTATACGTTATACGTTATACGTTATACGTTATACGTTATACGTTATACGTTATACGTTACACGTTATTCGTAATACATTATACGTGATACGGTATACGTTGTACGTCATACGTTATACGTTATACGTTATACGTTATACGTTGTACGTTATATAATACGTTATGCGTTATACGTTTTACGTTATTCGTTATTCGTTATACGTTATACGTTATACGTTATACGGTATACGTCATAGGTTATACGTTATACGTTATTCGTTATGCGTTATACGTTATACGTTATACGTTATACGTTATACGTTATACGTTATACGTTATACGGTATACGATATACGTTATGCGTTTTACGTTATTCGTGATACGTTATACGTTATACGTTATACGTTATACGTTATACGTTATACGTAATACGTTATAAGTTATACGTTATACGATATACGTGATACGTTATACGTTATACGTTATACGTCATAGGTTATACGTTATACGTTATTCGTTAGGCGTTATACGTTATACGTTATACGTTATACGCTATACGTTATACGTTATACGGTATACGATATACGTTATGCGTTATATGTAATACGTTATACGTTATACGTTATACGTTATACGTTATACGTTATACGTTATACGGTATACGATATACGTTATGCGTTTTACGTTATTCGTGATACGTTATACGTTATACGTTATACGTTATACGTTATACGTTATACGTAATACGTTATGCGTTATACGTTATACGATATACGTGATACGTTATACGTTATACGTTATACGTCATATGTTATACGTTATACGTTATTCGTTAGGCGTTATACGTTATACGTTATACGTTATACGTTATACGTTATACGTTGTACGTTATACGGTATACGATTTACGTTATGCGTTATATGTTATACGTTATACGTTATACGTTATACGTCATAGGTTATACGTTATACGTTATTCGTTATACGTTATACGTTTTACGTTATACGTTATACGTTATACATTATACGTTATACGTTATACGTTATACGTTATACGTTATACGTTATACGTTATTCGTTATGCGTTATATGTTATACGTTATACGTTATACGTTATACGTTATACGTTATACGTCATACGTTATACGTTATACGTTATACGTTATACGTTATACGGTATACGATATACGTTATGCGTTATATGTTATACGTTATACGTTATACGTTATACGTCATAGGTTATACGTTATACGTTATTCGTTATGCGTTATACGTTATACGTTATACGTTATACGTTATACGTTATACGTTATACGTTATACGTCATACGTTATACGTTATACGTTATACGTTATACGTTATACGGTATACGATATACGTTATGCGTTATATGTTATACGTTATACGTTATACGTTATACGTTATACGTTTTACGTTATACGGTATACGATATTCGTTATGCGTTTTACGTTATTCGTGATACGTTATACGTTATACGTTATACGTTATACGTTATACGTTATACGTAATACGTTATACGTTATACGTTATACGTAATACGTTATACGTTATACGTTATACGATATACGTGATACGTTATACGTTATACGTTATACGTCATAGGTTATACGTTACACGTTATTCGTTAGGCGTTATACGTTATACGTTATACGTTATACGTTATACGTTATACGTTATACGTTATACGTTATACGTTATACGTTATACGTTATACGTTATACGGTATACGATATACGTTATGCGTTATATGTTATACGTTATACGTTATACGTTATACGTCATAGGTTATACGTTATACGTTATTCGTTATGCGTTATACGTTATACGTTATACGTTATACGTTATACATTATACGGTATACGATATACGTTATGCGTTTTACGTTATTCGTGATACGTTATACGTTATACGTTATACGTTATACGTTATACGTTATACGTAATACGTTATACGTTATACGTTATACGTTATACGATATACGTTATACGTTATACGTTATACGTTATACGTCATAGGTTATACGTTATACGTTATTCGTTAGGCGTTATACGTTATACGTTATACGTTATACGTTATACGTTATACGTTATACGGTATACGATATACGTTATGCGTTATATGTTATACGATATACGTTATACGTTATACGTTATACGTTATACGTTATACGTTATACGTTACACGTTATTCGTAATACATTATACGTGATACGGTATACGTTGTACGTTATACGTTATACGTTATACGTTATACGTTATACGTTATACGTTATACGTTATACGTTATACCTTATACGTTATACGTTATACGATATACGTTATACGTTATACGTTACATGTTATACGTTCTACGTTATACGTTATACGTTACATGTTATACGTTCTACGTTATACGTTATACGTTATACGTTATACGTTATACGTTATACGTTATACGTTATACGTTATACGTTATACGTTATACGTTATACGTTATACGTTATACGTTATACGTTATACGTTATACGTTAGACGTTATACGTTATACGTTATACGTTATACGTTATACGTTAGACGTTATACGTTATACGTCATACGTTATACGTTATACGTTATACGTTATACGTTATACGGTATACGATATACGTTATGCGTTATATGTTATACGTTATACGTTATACGTTATATGTTATACGTTATACGGTATACGATATACGTTATACGTTTTACGTTATTCGAGATACGTTATACGTTATACGTTATACGTTATACGTCATAGGTTATACGTTATACGTTATTCGTTATGCGTTATACGTTATACGTTATACGTTATACGTTATACGTTAGACGTTATACGTTATACGTCATACGTTATACGTTATACGTTATACGTTATACGTTATACGGTATACGATATACGTTATGCGTTATATGTTATACGTTATACGTTATACGTTATATGTTATACGTTATACGGTATACGATATACGTTATACGTTTTACGTTATTCGAGATACGTTATACGTTATACGTTATACGTTATACGTCATAGGTTATACGTTATACGTTATTCGTTATGCGTTATACGTTATACGTTATACGTTATACGTTATACGTTATACGTTATACGGTATACGATATACGTTATGCGTTTTACGTTATTCGTGATACGTTATACGTTAGACGTTATACGTTATACGGCATAGGTTATACGTTATACGTTATACGTTATACATTATACGTTATACGTTATACGTTATGCGTTATATGTTATACGATATACGTTATACGTTATACGTTATACGTTATACGTTATACGGTATACGATATACGTTATGCGTTTTACGTTATTCGTGATACGTTATACGTTATACGTTATACGTTATACGTCATACGTTATACGTTATACGTAATACGTTATACGTTATACGTTATACGTAATACGTTATACGTTATACGTTATACGATATACGTGATACGTTATACGTTATACGTTATACGTCATAGGTTATACGTTACACGTTATTCGTTAGGCGTTATACGTTATACGTTATACGTTATACGTTATACGTTATACGTTATACGTTATACGTTATACGTTATACGTTATACGTTATACGTTATACGGTATACGATATACGTTATGCGTTATATGTTATACGTTATACGTTATACGTTATACGTTATACGTTATACGTTATACGGTATACGATATACGTTATGCGTTTTACGTTTTACGTTATTCGTTTTACGTTATACGTTATACGTTATGCGTTATACGTTTTACGATATTCGTTATACGTTATACGTTACACGTTATACGTTATACGTTATACGTTATACGTTATACGTTTTACGTTACACGTTATACGTTACACGTTATACGTTATACGTTATACGTTATTCGTTATGCGTTATACGTTATACGTTATACGTTATACGTTATACGTTATACTTTATACGTTATACGGTATACGATACACGTTATGCGTTTTACGTTATTCGTGATACGTTATACGTTATACGTTATACGTTATACGTCACAGGTTATACGTTATACGTTATACGGTATACGATATACGTTATGCGTTTTACGTTATTCGTGATACGTTATACGTTATACGTTATACGTTATACGTCATAGGTTATACGTTATACGTTATACGTTATACATTATACGTTATACGTTATACGTTATACGTTATACGTTATACGTTATACGTTACACGTTATTCGTAATACATTATACGTGATACGGTATACGTTGTACGTCATACGTTATACGTTATACGTTATACGTTATACGTTATACGTTATACGTTATACGTTATATAATACGTTATGCGTTATTCGTTATACGTTATACGTTATACGTTATACGGTATACGTCATAGGTTATACGTTATACGTTATTCGTTATGCGTTATACGTTATACGTTATACGTTATACGTTATACGTTATACGGTATACGATATACGTTATGCGTTTAACGTTATTCGTGATACGTTATACGTTATACGTTATACGTTATACGTTATACGTTATACGTTATACGTTATACGTAATACGTTATACGTTATACGGTATACGATATACGTTATGCGTTTTACGTTATTCGTGATACGTTATACGTTATACGTTATACGTTATACGTTATACGTTACACGTTATTCGTAATACATTATACGTGATACGGTATACGTTGTACGTTATACGTTATACGTTATACGTTATACGTTATACGTTATACGTTATACGTTATACGTTATACGTTATACGTTATACGTTATAGGTTATACGTTATACGTTATACGTTATACGTTATACGTTATACGTTATACGTTATACGTTATACGTTATACGTTACATGTTATACGTTCTACGTTATACGTTACATGTTATACGTTCTACGTTATACGTTATACGTTACATGTTATACGTTCTACGTTATACGTTATACGTTATACGTTATACGTTATACGTTGTACGTTATAAGTTATACGTTATACGTTATACGTTATACGTTATACGTTATTGGTTATACGTTATACGTTATACGTTATACGTTATACGTTATACGTTATACGTTATACGTTATACGTCATACGTTATACGTTATACGTTATTCGTTATACGTTAGACGGTATACGATATATGTTATGCGTTATATGTTATACGTTATACGTTATACGTTATACGTTATACGTTATACGTTATACGTTATACGTTATACGTTATACGGTATACGATATACGTTATGCGTTTTTCGTTATTCGTGATACGTTATACGTTATACGTTATACGTTATACGTTATACGTTATACGTAATACGTTATACGTTATACGTTATACGTAATACGTTATACGTTATACGTTATACGATATACGTGATATGTTATACGTTATACGTTATACGTCATAGGTTATACGTTACACGTTATTCGTTAGGCGTTATACGTTATACGTTATACGTTATACGTTATACGTTATACGTTATACGTTATACGTTATACGTTATACGTTATACGTTATACGTTATACGTTATACGTTATACGTTATACGTTATACGTTATACGTTACATGTTATACGTTCTACGTTATATGTTATACGTTACATGTTATACGTTATACGTTATACGTTATACGTTATACGTTATACGTTATACGTTATACGTTATACGTTATACGTTATACGTTATACGTTACATGTTATACGTTCTACGTTATACGTTATACGTTACATGTTATACGTTCTACGTTATACGTTATACGTTATACGTTATACGTTATACGTTATACGTTATACGTTATACGTTATACGTTATACGTTATACGTTATACGTTATACGTTATACGTTATACGTTATACGTTATACGTTATACGTTATACGTTATACGTTATACGTTATACGTTCTACGTTATACGTTATACGTTACATGTTATACGTTCTACGTTATACGTTATACGTTATACGTTATACGTAATACGTTATACGTTAAACGTTATACGTAATACGTTATACGTTATACGTTATACGATATACGTGATATGTTATACGTTATACGTTATACGTCATAGGTTATACGTTACACGTTATTCGTTAGGCGTTATACGTTATACGTTATACGTTATACGTTATACGTTATACGTTATACGTTATACGTTATACGTTATACGTTATACGTTATACGTTATACGTTATACGTTATACGTTATACGTTATACGTTATACGTTATACGTTATACGTTATACGTTCTACGTTATACGTTATACGTTATACGTTATACGTAATACGTTATACGTTAAACGTTATACGTAATACGTTATACGTTATACGTTATACGATATACGTGATATGTTATACGTTATACGTTATACGTCATAGGTTATACGTTACACGTTATTCGTTAGGCGTTATACGTTATACGTTATACGTTATACGTTATACGTTATATGTTATACGTTATACGTTATACGTCATAGGTTATACGTTACACGTTATTCGTTAGGCGTTATACGTTATACGTTATACGTTATACGGTATACGATATACGTTATGCGTTTAACGTTATTCGTGATACGTTATACGTTATACGTTATACGTTATACGTTATACGTTATACGTTATACGTTATACGGTATACGATATACGTTATGCGTTTTACGTTATTCGTGATACGTTATACGTTATACGTTATACGTTATACGTTATACGTTATACGTAATACGTTATAAGTTATACGTTATACGATATACGTGATACGTTATACGTTATACGTTATACGTTATACGTTATACGTTATACGTTATATAATACGTTATGCGTTATACGTTTTACGTTATTCGTTATTCGTTATACGTTATACGTTATACGTTATACGGTATACGTCATAGGTTATACGTTATACGTTATTCGTTATACGTTATACGTTATACGGTATACGATATACGTTATGCGTTTTATGTTATACGATATACGTTATACGTTATACGTTATACGTTATACGTTATACGTTACACGTTATTCGTAATACATTATACGTGATACGGTATACGTTGTACGTTATACGTTATACGTTATACGTTATACGTTATACGTTATACGTTATACGTTATACGTTATACGTTATACGTTTTACGTTATACGTTATACGTTATACATTATACGTTATACGTTATACGTTATACGTTATACGTTATACGTTATACGTTATACGTTATACGTTATACGTTATACGTCATACGTTATACGTTATACGTTATACGTCATGCGTTATACGTTATGCGTTATACGTTATACGTTATACCTTATACGTTATACGTTATACGTTATACGTTATACGTTATACGTTATACGTTATACGTTATACGTTATACGTTATACGTTATACGTTATACGTTATACGTTATACGTTATACGTTATACGTTTTACGTTATACGTTATACGTTATACGTTATACGTTATACGTTATACGTTATACGTTATACGTTATACGTTATACGTTATACGTTATACGTTATACGTTATGGGTTATACGTTATACGTTATACGTTATACTTTATACGTTATACGTTATACGTTATACGTTATACGTTATACGTTATACGTTATACGTTATACGTCATACGTTATACGTTATACGTTATACGTTATACGTTATACGTTATACGTTATACGTTATACGTTATACGTTATACGTTATTCGTTATGCGTTATACGTTATACGTTATACGTTATACGTTATACGTTATACGTTATACGTTATACGTTATACGGTATACGATATACGTTATGCGTTTAACGTTATTCGTGATACGTTATACGTTATACGTTATACGTTATACGTTATACGTTATACGTTATACGGTATACGATATACGTTATGCGTTTTACGTTATTCGTGATACGTTATACGTTATACGTTATACGTTATACGTTATACGTTATACGTAATACGTTATAAGTTATACGTTATACGATATACGTGATACGTTATACGTTATACGTTATACGTTATACGTTATACGTTATACGTTATATAATACGTTATGCGTTATACGTTTTACGTTATTCGTTATTCGTTATACGTTATACGTTATACGTTATACGGTATACGTCATAGGTTATACGTTATACGTTATTCGTTATACGTTATACGTTATACGGTATACGATATACGTTATGCGTTTTATGTTATACGATATACGTTATACGTTATACGTTATACGTTATACGTTATACGTTATACGTTACACGTTATTCGTAATACATTATACGTGATACGGTATACGTTGTACGTTATACGTTATACGTTATACGTTATACGTTATACGTTATACGTTATACGTTATACGTTATACGTTATACGTTTTACGTTATACGTTATACGTTATACATTATACGTTATACGTTATACGTTATACGTTATACGTTATACGTTATACGTTACACGTTATTCGTAATACATTATACGTGATACGGTATACGTTGTACGTCATACGTTATACGTTATACGTTATACGTTATACGTTGTACGTTATATAATACGTTATGCGTTATACGTTTTACGTTATTCGTTATTCGTTATACGTTATACGTTATACGTTATACGGTATACGTCATAGGTTATACGTTATACGTTATTCGTTATGCGTTATACGTTATACGTTATACGTTATACGTTATACGTTATACGTTATACGTTATACGGTATACGATATACGTTATGCGTTTTACGTTATTCGTGATACGTTATACGTTATACGTTATACGTTATACGTTATACGTTATACGTAATACGTTATAAGTTATACGTTATACGATATACGTGATACGTTATACGTTATACGTTATACGTCATAGGTTATACGTTATACGTTATTCGTTAGGCGTTATACGTTATACGTTATACGTTATACGCTATACGTTATACGTTATACGGTATACGATATACGTTATGCGTTATATGTAATACGTTATACGTTATACGTTATACGTTATACGTTATACGTTATACGGTATACGATATACGTTATGCGTTTTACGTTATTCGTGATACGTTATACGTTATACGTTATACGTTATACGTTATACGTTATACGTAATACGTTATGCGTTATACGTTATACGATATACGTGATACGTTATACGTTATACGTTATACGTCATATGTTATACGTTATACGTTATTCGTTAGGCGTTATACGTTATACGTTATACGTTATACGTTATACGTTGTACGTTATACGGTATACGATTTACGTTATGCGTTATATGTTATACGTTATACGTTATACGTTATACGTCATAGGTTATACGTTATACGTTATTCGTTATACGTTATACGTTTTACGTTATACGTTATACGTTATACATTATACGTTATACGTTATACGTTATACGTTATACGTTATACGTTATACGTTATTCGTTATGCGTTATATGTTATACGTTATACGTTATACGTTATACGTTATACGTTATACGTCATACGTTATACGTTATACGTTATACGTTATACGTTATACGGTATACGATATACGTTATGCGTTATATGTTATACGTTATACGTTATACGTTATACGTCATAGGTTATACGTTATACGTTATTCGTTATGCGTTATACGTTATACGTTATACGTTATACGTTATACGTTATACGTTATACGTTATACGTCATACGTTATACGTTATACGTTATACGTTATACGTTATACGGTATACGATATACGTTATGCGTTATATGTTATACGTTATACGTTATACGTTATACGTTATACGTTTTACGTTATACGGTATACGATATTCGTTATGCGTTTTACGTTATTCGTGATACGTTATACGTTATACGTTATACGTTATACGTTATACGTTATACGTAATACGTTATACGTTATACGTTATACGTAATACGTTATACGTTATACGTTATACGATATACGTGATACGTTATACGTTATACGTTATACGTCATAGGTTATACGTTACACGTTATTCGTTAGGCGTTATACGTTATACGTTATACGTTATACGTTATACGTTATACGTTATACGTTATACGTTATACGTTATACGTTATACGTTATACGTTATACGGTATACGATATACGTTATGCGTTATATGTTATACGTTATACGTTATACGTTATACGTCATAGGTTATACGTTATACGTTATTCGTTATGCGTTATACGTTATACGTTATACGTTATACGTTATACATTATACGGTATACGATATACGTTATGCGTTTTACGTTATTCGTGATACGTTATACGTTATACGTTATACGTTATACGTTATACGTTATACGTAATACGTTATACGTTATAGGTTATACGATATACGTTATACGTTATACGTTATACGTTATACGTCATAGGTTATACGTTATACGTTATTCGTTAGGCGTTATACGTTATACGTTATACGTTATACGTTATACGTTATACGTTATACGGTATACGATATACGTTATGCGTTATATGTTATACGATATACGTTATACGTTATACGTTATACGTTATACGTTATACGTTATACGTTACACGTTATTCGTAATACATTATACGTGATACGGTATACGTTATACGTTATACGTTACACGTTATTCGTAATACATTATACGTGATACGGTATACGTTGTACGTTATACGTTATACGTTATACGTTATACGTTATACGTTATACGTTATACGTTATACGTTATACCTTATACGTTATACGTTATACGATATACGTTATACGTTATACGTTACATGTTATACGTTCTACGTTATACGTTATACGTTACATGTTATACGTTCTACGTTATACGTTATACGTTATACGTTATACGTTATACGTTATACGTTATACGTTATACGTTATACGTTATACGTTATACGTTATACGTTATACGTTATACGTTATACGTTATACGTTATACGTTATACGTTATACGTTATACGTTATACGTTAGACGTTATACGTTATACGTTATACGTTATACGTTATACGTTAGACGTTATACGTTATACGTCATACGTTATACGTTATACGTTATACGTTATACGTTATACGGTATACGATATACGTTATGCGTTATATGTTATACGTTATACGTTATACGTTATATGTTATACGTTATACGGTATACGATATACGTTATACGTTTTACGTTATTCGAGATACGTTATACGTTATACGTTATACGTTATACGTCATAGGTTATACGTTATACGTTATTCGTTATGCGTTATACGTTATACGTTATAAGTTATACGTTATACGTTATACGTTATACGTTATACGTTATACGTTTTACGTTATACGTTATACGTTATACGTTATACGTTAGACGTTATACGTTATACGTTATACGTTATACGTTATACGTTAGACGTTATACGTTATACGTCATACGTTATACGTTATACGTTATACGTTATACGTTATACGGTATACGATATACGTTATGCGTTATATGTTATACGTTATACGTTATACGTTATATGTTATACGTTATACGGTATACGATATACGTTATACGTTTTACGTTATTCGAGATACGTTATACGTTATACGTTATACGTTATACGTCATAGGTTATACGTTATACGTTATTCGTTATGCGTTATACGTTATACGTTATACGTTATACGTTATACGTTATACGTTATACGGTATACGATATACGTTATGCGTTTTACGTTATTCGTGATACGTTATACGTTAGACGTTATACGTTATACGGCATAGGTTATACGTTATACGTTATACGTTATACATTATACGTTATACGTTATACGTTATGCGTTATATGTTATACGATATACGTTATACGTTATACGTTATACGTTATACGTTATACGGTATACGATATACGTTATGCGTTTTACGTTATTCGTGATACGTTATACGTTATACGTTATACGTTATACGTCATACGTTATACGTTATACGTAATACGTTATACGTTATACGTTATACGTAATACGTTATACGTTATACGTTATACGATATACGTGATACGTTATACGTTATACGTTATACGTCATAGGTTATACGTTACACGTTATTCGTTAGGCGTTATACGTTATACGTTATACGTTATACGTTATACGTTATACGTTATACGTTATACGTTATACGTTATACGTTATACGTTATACGGTATACGATATACGTTATGCGTTATATGTTATACGTTATACGTTATACGTTATACGTTATACGTTATACGTTATACGGTATACGATATACGTTATGCGTTTTACGTTTTACGTTATTCGTTTTACGTTATACGTTATACGTTATGCGTTATACGTTTTACGATATTCGTTATACGTTATACGTTACACGTTATACGTTATACGTTATACGTTATACGTTATACGTTTTACGTTACACGTTATACGTTACACGTTATACGTTATACGTTATACGTTATTCGTTATGCGTTATACGTTATACGTTATACGTTATACGTTATACGTTATACTTTATACGTTATACGGTATACGATACACGTTATGCGTTTTACGTTATTCGTGATACGTTATACGTTATACGTTATACGTTATACGTCACAGGTTATACGTTATACGTTATACGGTATACGATATACGTTATGCGTTTTACGTTATTCGTGATACGTTATACGTTATACGTTATACGTTATACGTCATAGGTTATACGTTATACGTTATACGTTATACATTATACGTTATACGTTATACGTTATACGTTATACGTTATACGTTATACGTTACACGTTATTCGTAATACATTATACGTGATACGGTATACGTTGTACGTCATACGTTATACGTTATACGTTATACGTTATACGTTATACGTTATACGTTATACGTTATATAATACGTTATGCGTTATTCGTTATACGTTATACGTTATACGTTATACGGTATACGTCATAGGTTATACGTTATACGTTATTCGTTATGCGTTATACGTTATACGTTATACGTTATACGTTATACGTTATACGGTATACGATATACGTTATGCGTTTAACGTTATTCGTGATACGTTATACGTTATACGTTATACGTTATACGTTATACGTTATACGTTATACGTTATACGTAATACGTTATACGTTATACGGTATACGATATACGTTATGCGTTTTACGTTATTCGTGATACGTTATACGTTATACGTTATACGTTATACGTTATACGTTACACGTTATTCGTAATACATTATACGTGATACGGTATACGTTGTACGTTATACGTTATACGTTATACGTTATACGTTATACGTTATACGTTATACGTTATACGTTATACGTTATACGTTATACGTTATACGTTATACGTTATACGTTATACGTTATACGTTATACGTTATACGTTATACGTTATACGTTATACGTTATACGTTATACGTTATACGTTACATGTTATACGTTCTACGTTATACGTTACATGTTATACGTTCTACGTTATACGTTATACGTTACATGTTATACGTTCTACGTTATACGTTATACGTTATACGTTATACGTTATACGTTGTACGTTATAAGTTATACGTTATACGTTATACGTTATACGTTATACGTTATTGGTTATACGTTATACGTTATACGTTATACGTTATACGTTATACGTTATACGTTATACGTTATACGTCATACGTTATACGTTATACGTTATTCGTTATACGTTATACGGTATACGATATATGTTATGCTTTATATGTTATACGTTATACGTTATACGTTATACGTTATACGTTATACGTTATACGTTATACGTTATACGTTATACGGTATACGATATACGTTATGCGTTTTTCGTTATTCGTGATACGTTATACGTTATACGTTATACGTTATACGTTATACGTTATACGTAATACGTTATACGTTATACGTTATACGTAATACGTTATACGTTATACGTTATACGATATACGTGATATGTTATACGTTATACGTTATACGTCATAGGTTATACGTTACACGTTATTCGTTAGGCGTTATACGTTATACGTTATACGTTATACGTTATACGTTATACGTTATACGTTATACGTTATACGTTATACGTTATACGTTATACGTTATACGTTATACGTTATACGTTATACGTTATACGTTATACGTTATACGTTATACGTTATACGTTATACGTTATACGTTACATGTTATACGTTCTACGTTATACGTTATACGTTACATGTTATACGTTATACGTTATACGTTATACGTTATACGTTATACGTTATACGTTATACGTTATACGTTATACGTTATACGTTATACGTTACATGTTATACGTTCTACGTTATACGTTATACGTTACATGTTATACGTTCTACGTTATACGTTATACGTTATACGTTATACGTTATACGTTATACGTTATACGTTATACGTTATACGTTACATGTTATACGTTCTACGTTATACGTTATACGTTACATGTTATACGTTCTACGTTATACGTTATACGTTATACGTTATACGTAAAACGTTATACGTTATACGTTTTACGTAATACGTTATACGTTATACGTTATACGATATACGTGATATGTTATACGTTATACGTTATACGTCATAGGTTATACGTTACACGTTATTCGTTAGGCGTTATACGTTATACGTTATACGTTATACGTAATACGTTATACGTTATACGTTATACGATATACGTGATATGTTATACGTTTTACGTTATACGTCATAGGTTATACGTTACACGTTATTCGTTAGGCGTTATACGTTATACGTTATACGTTATACGTTATACGTTATACGTTATACGTTATACGTTATACGTTATACGTTATACGTTATACGTTATACGTTATACGTTATACGTTATACGTTATACGTTATACGTTATACGTTATACGTTATACGTTACATGTTATACGTTCTACGTTATACGTTATACGTTACATGTTATGCGTTATACGTTATACGTTATACGTTATACGTTATACGTTATACGTTATACGTTATACGTTATACGTTATACGTTATACGTTATACGTTACATGTTATACGTTCTACGTTATACGTTATACGTTACATGTTATACGTTCTACGTTATACGTTATACGTTATACGTTATACGTTATACGTTATACGTTATACGTTATACGTTATACGTTATACGTTATACGTTATACGTTATACGTTATACGTTATACGTTATACGTTATACGTTATACGTTACATGTTATACGTTCTACGTTATACGTTATACGTTACATGTTATACGTTCTACGTTATACGTTATACGTTATACGTTATACGTAAAACGTTATACGTTATACGTTTTACGTAATACGTTATACGTTATACGTTATACGATATACGTGATATGTTATACGTTATACGTTATACGTCATAGGTTATACGTTACACGTTATTCGTTAGGCGTTATACGTTATACGTTATACGTTATACGTTATACGTTATACGTTATACGTTATACGTTATACGTTATACGTTATACGTTATACGTTGTACGTTATAAGTTATACGTTATACGTTATACGTTATACGTTATACGTTATACGTTATACGTTATACGTTATACGTTATACGTTATACGTTATACGTTATACGTTATACGTTATACGTTATACGTTATACGTTATACGTCATACGTTATACGTTATACGTTATTCGTTATACGTTATACGGTATACGATATACGTTATGCGTTATATGTTATACGTTATACGTTATACGTTATACGTTATACGTTATACGTTATACGTTATACGGTATACGATATACGTTATGCGTTTTTCGTTATTCGTGATACGTTATACTTTATACGTTATACGTTATACGTTATACGTTATACGTAATACGTTATACGTTATACGAAATACGTAATACGTTATACGTTATACGTTATACGATATACGTGATATGTTATACGTTATACGTTATACGTCATAGGTTATACGTTACACGTTATTCGTTAGGCGTTATACGTTATACGTTATACGTTATACGTTATACGTTATACGTTATACGTTATACGTTATACGTTATACGTTATACGTTATACGTTATACGTTATACGTTATACGTTATACGTTATACGTTATACGTTACATGTTATACGTTCTACGTTATACGTTATACGTTATACGTTAATCGTTATACGTTATACGTTATACGTTATACGTTATACCTTATACGTTATACGTTATACGTTATACGTTATACGTTATACGTTATACGTTATACGTTACATGTTATACGTTCTACGTTATACGTTATACGTTACATGTTATACGTTCTACGTTATACGTTATACGTTATACGTTATACGTTATACGTTATACGTTATACGTTATACGTTATACGTTATACGTTATACGTTATACGTTATACGTTATACGTTATACGTTATACGTTATACGTTATACGTTATACGTTATACGTTATACGTTATACGTTATACGTTTTACGTTACACGTTATACGTTACACGTTATACGTTATACGTTATACGTTATTCGTTATGCGTTATACGTTATACGTTATACGTTATACGTTATACGTTTTACGTTACACGTTATACGTTACACGTTATACGTTATACGTTATACGTTATTCGTTATGCGTTATATGTTATACGTTATACGTTATACGTTATACGTTATACGTTATACGTTATACGGTATACGATATACGTTATGCGTTTTACGTTTTACGTTATTCGTTTTACGTTATACGTTATACGTTATGCGTTATACGTTTTACGATATTCGTTATACGTTATACGTTATAAGTTATACGTTATACGTTATACGTTATACGTTATACGTTTTACGTTACACGTTATACGTTACACGTTATACGTTATACGTTATACGTTATTCGTTATGCGTTACACGTTATACGTTATACGTTATACGTTATACGTTATACGTTATACGTTATACGGTATACGATATACGTTATGCGTTTTACGTTATTCGTGATACGTTATACGTTATACGTTATACGTTATACGTCATAGGTTATACGTTATACGTTATACGGTATACGATATACGTTATGCGTTTTACGTTATTCGTGATACGTTATACGTTATACGTTATACGTTATACGTCATAGGTTATACGTTATACGTTATACGTTATACATTATACGTTATACGTTATACGTTATACGTTATACGTTATACGTTATACGTTATACGTTACACGTTATTCGTAATACATTATACGTGATACGGTATACGTTGTACGTCATACGTTATACGTTATACGTTATACGTTATACGTTATACGTTATATAATACGTTATGCGTTATACGTTTTACGTTATTCGTTATACGTTATACGTTATACGTTATACGGTATACGTCATAGGTTATACGTTATACGTTATTCGTTATGCGTTATACGTTATACGTTATACGTTATACGTTATACGTTATACGTTATACGGTATACGATATACGTTATGCGTTTAACGTTATTCGTGATACGTTATACGTTATACGTTATACGTTATACGTTATACGTTATACGTTATACGTTATACGTTATACGTTTTACGTTACACGTTATACGTTACACGTTATACGTTATACGTTATACGTTATTCGTGATACGTTATACGTTATACGTTATACGTTATACGTCATAGGTTATACGTTATACGTTATACGGTATACGATATACGTTATGAGTTTTACGTTATTCGTGATACGTTATACGTTATACGTTATACGTTATACGTCATAGGTTATACGTTATACGTTATACGTTATACATTATACGTTATACGTTATACGTTATACGTTATACGTTATACGTTATACGTTACACGTTATTCGTAATACATTATACGTGATACGATATACGTTGTACGTCATACGTTATACGTTATACGTTATACGTTATACGTTATACGTTATATAATACGTTATGCGTTATACGTTTTACGTTATTCGTTATACGTTATACGTTATACGTTATACGGTATACGATATACGTTATGCGTTTAACGTTATTCGTGATACGTTATACGTTATACGTTATACGTTATACGTTATACGTTATACGTTATACGTTATACGTTATACGTTATACGTTATACGTTATACGGTATACGATATACGTTATGCGTTTTACGTTATTCGTGATACGTTATACGTTATACGTTATACGTTATACGTCATAGGTTATACGTTATACGTTATACGGTATACGATATACGTTATGAGTTTTACGTTATTCGTGATACGTTATACGTTATACGTTATACGTTATACGTCATAGGTTATACGTTATACGTTATACGTTATACATTATACGTTATACGTTATACGTTATACGTTATACGTTATACGTTATACGTTACACGTTATTCGTAATACATTATACGTGATACGATATACGTTGTACGTCATACGTTATACGTTATACGTTATACGTTATACGTTATACGTTATATAATACGTTATGCGTTATACGTTTTACGTTATTCGTTATACGTTATACGTTATACGTTATACGGTATACGTCATAGGTTATACGTTATACGTTATTCGTTATGCGTTATACGTTATACGTTATACGTTATACGTTATACGTTATACGGTATACGATATACGTTATGCGTTTAACGTTATTCGTGATACGTTATACGTTATACGTTATACGTTATACGTTATACGTTATACGTTATACGTAATACGTTATACGTTATACGGTATACGATATACGTTATGCGTTTTACGTTATTCGTGATACGTTATACGTTATACGTTATACGTTATACGTTATACCTTATACGTTATACGTAATACGTTATACGTTATACATTATACGTTATACGTTATACGTTATACGTTATACGGTATACGATATACGTTATGCGTTTAACGTTATTCGTGATACGTTATACGTTATACGTTATACGTTATACGTTATACGTTATACGTTATACGTTATACGTTATACGTTTTACGATACACGTTATACGTTACACGTTATACGTTATACGTTATACGTTATTCGTTATGCGTTATACGTTATACGTTATACGTTATACGTTATACGTTATACGTTATACGTTATACGGTATACGATATACGTTATGCGTTTTACGTTATTCGTGATACGTTATACGTTATACGTTATACGTTATACGTCATAGGTTATACGTTATACGTTATACGGTATACGATATACGTTATGAGTTTTACGTTATTCGTGATACGTTATACGTTATACGTTATACGTTATACGTCATAGGTTATACGTTATACGTTATACGTTATACATTATACGTTATACGTTATACGTTATACGTTATACGTTATACGTTATACGTTACACGTTATTCGTAATACATTATACGTGATACGATATACGTTGTACGTCATACGTTATACGTTATACGTTATACGTTATACGTTATACGTTATATAATACGTTATGCGTTATACGTTTTACGTTATTCGTTATACGTTATACGTTATACGTTATACGGTATACGTCATAGGTTATACGTTATACGTTATTCGTTATGCGTTATACGTTATACGTTATACGTTATACGTTATACGTTATACGGTATACGATATACGTTATGCGTTTAACGTTATTCGTGATACGTTATACGTTATACGTTATACGTTATACGTTATACGTTATACGTTATACGTAATACGTTATACGTTATACGGTATACGATATACGTTATGCGTTTTACGTTATTCGTGATACGTTATACGTTATACGTTATACGTTATACCTTATACGTTATACGTAATACGTTATACGTTATACATTATACGTTATACGTTATACGTTATACGTTATACGGTATACGATATACGTTATACGTTATACGTCATAGGTTATACGTTATACGTTATACGGTATACGACATACGTTATGCGTTTTACGTTATTCGTGATACGTTATACGTTATACGTTATACGTTATACGTCATAGGTTATACGTTATACGTTATACGTTATACATTATACGTTATACGTTATACGTTATACGTTATACGTTATACGTTATACGTTATACGTTACACGTTATTCGTAATACATTATACGTGAGACGGTATACGTTGTACGTCATACGTTATACGTTATACGTTATACGTTATACGTTATACGTTATATAATACGTTATGCGTTATACGTTTTACGTTATTCGTTATACGTTATACGTTATACGTTATACGGTATACGTCATAGGTTATACGTTATACGTTATTCGTTATGCGTTATACGTTATACGTTATACGTTATACGTTATACGTTATACGGTATACGATATACGTTATGCGTTTAACGTTATTCGTGATACGTTATACGTTATACGTTATACGTTATACGTTATACGTTATACGTTATACGTTATACGTTATACGTTTTACGTTACACGTTATACGTTACACGTTATACGTTATACGTTATACGTTATTCGCTATGCGTTATACGTTATACGTTATACGTTATACGTTATACGTTATACGTTATACGTTATACGTTATACGGTATACGATATACGTTATGCGTTTTACGTTATTCGTGATACGTTATACGTTATACGTTATACGTTATACGTCATAGGTTATACGTTATACGTTATACGGTATACGATATACGTTATGAGTTTTACGTTATTCGTGATACGTTATACGTTATACGTTATACGTTATACGTCATAGGTTATACGTTATACGTTATACGTTATACATTATACGTTATACGTTATACGTTATACGTTATACGTTATACGTTATACGTTATACGTTATACGTTACACGTTATTCGTAATACATTATACGTGATACGATATACGTTGTACGTCATACGTTATACGTTATACGTTATACGTTATACGTTATACGTTATATAATACGTTATGCGTTATACGTTTTACGTTATTCGTTATACGTTATACGTTATACGTTATACGGTATACGTCATAGGTTATACGTTATACGTTATTCGTTATGCGTTATACGTTATACGTTATACGTTATACGTTATACGTTATACGGTATACGATATACGTTATGCGTTTAACGTTATTCGTGATACGTTATACGTTATACGTTATACGTTATACGTTATACGTTATACGTTATACGTTATACGTTATACGTAATACGTTATACGTTATACGGTATACGATATACGTTATGCGTTTTACGTTATTCGTGATACGTTATACGTTATACGTTATACGTTATACCTTATACGTTATACGTAATACGTTATACGTTATACGTTATACGTTATACGTTATACGTTACACGTTATTCGTAATACATTATACGTGATACGGTATACGTTGTACGTTATACGTTATACGTTATACGTTATACGTTATACGTTATACGTTATACGTTATACGTTATACGTTATACGTTATACGTTATACGTTATACGTTATACGTTATACGTTATACGTTATACGTTATACGTTATACGTTAAACGTTATACGTTATACGTTATACGTTATACGTTATACGTTATACGTTATACGTTATACGTTATACGTTATACGTTACATGTTATACGTTCTACGTTATACGTTATACGTTACATGTTATACGTTCTACGTTATACGTTGTACGTTATACGTTATACGTTATACGTTGTACGTTATAAGTTATACGTTATACGTTATACGTTATACGTTATACGTTATACGTTATACGTTATACGTTATACGTTATACGTTATACGTTATACGTTATACGTTATACGTTATACGTTATACGTTATACGTTATACGTTATACGTTATACGTTATACGTCATACGTTATACGTTATACGTTATTCGTTATACGTTATACGGTATACGATATACGTTATGCGTTATATGTTATACGTTATACGTTATACGTTATACGTTATACGTTATACGTTATACGTTATACGGTATACGAAATACGTTATGCGTTTTTCGTTATTCGTGATACGTTATACGTTATACGTTATACGTTATACGTTATACGTTATACGTAATACGTTATACGTTATACGTTATGCGTAATACGTTATACGTTATACGTTATACGATATACGTGATATGTTATACGTTATACGTTATACGTCATAGGTTATACGTTACACGTTATTCGTTAGGCGTTATACGTTATACGTTATACGTTATACGTTATACGTTATACGTTATAAGTTATACGTTATACGTTATACGTTATACGTTATACGTTATACGTTATACGTTATACGATATACGTTATACGTTATACGTTATACGTTATACGTTATACGTTATACGTTATACGTTATACGTTACATGTTATACGTTCTACGTTATACGTTATACGTTACATGTTATACGTTATACGTTATACGTTATACGTTATACGTTATACGTTATACGTTATACGTTATACGTTATACGTTATACGTTATACGTTATACGTTACATGTTATACGTTCTACGTTATACGTTATACGTTACATGTTATACGTTCTACGTTATACGTTATACGTTATACGTTATACGTTATACGTTATACGTTATACGTTATACGTTATACGTTATACGTTATACGTTATACGTTATACGTTATACGTTATACGTTATACGTTATACGTTATACGTTATACGTTATACGTTATACGTTATACGTTATACGTTATACGTTATACGTTATACGTTATACGGTATACGATATACGTTATGCGTTTTACGTTATTCGTGATACGTTATACGTTATACGTTATACGTTATACGTCATAGGTTATACGTTATACGTTATACGGTATACGATATACGTTATGCGTTTTACGTTATTCGTGATACGTTATACGTTATACGTTATACGTTATACGTCATAGGTTATACGTTATACGTTATACGTTATACATTATACGTTATACGTTATACGTTATACGTTATACGTTATACGTTATACGTTATACGTTACACGTTATTCGTAATACATTATACGTGATACGGTATACGTTGTACGTCATACGTTATACGTTATACGTTATACGTTATACGTTATACGTTATACGTTATATAATACGTTATGCGTTATACGTTTTACGTTATTCGTTATACGTTGTACGTTATACGTTATACGGTATACGTCATAGGTTATACGTTATACGTTATTCGTTATGCGTTATACGTTATACGTTATACGTTATACGTTATACGTTATACGGTATACGATATACGTTATGCGTTTAACGTTATTCGTGATACGTTATACGTTATACGTGACATGTTATACGTTCTACGTTATACGTTATACGTTACATGTTATACGTTCTACGTTATACGTTATACGTTATACGTTATACGTTATACGTTATACGTTGTACGTTATAAGTTATACGTTATACGTTATACGTTATACGTTATACGTTATACGTTATACGTTATACGTTATACGTTATACGTTATACGTTATACGTTATACGTTATACGTTATACGTTATACGTCATACGTTATACGTTATACGTTATTCGTTATACGTTATACGGTATACGTTATACGGTATACGTTATACGTTATACGTTATACGTTATACGTTATACGTTATACGTTATACGTTATACGTTATACGTTACATGTTATACGTTCTACGTTATATGTTATACGTTACATGTTATACGTTATACGTTATACGTTATACGTTATACGTTATACGTTATACGTTATACGTTATACGTTATACGTTATACGTTATACGTTATACGTTATACGTTATACGTTACATGTTATACGTTCTACGTTATACGTTATACGTTACATGTTATACGTTATACGTTATACGTTATACGTTATACGTTATACGTTATACGTTATACGTTATACGTTATACGTTATACGTTATACGTTACATGTTATACGTTCTACGTTATACGTTATACGTTACATGTTATACGTTCTACGTTATACGTTATACGTTATACGTTATACGTTATACGTTATACGTTATACGTTATACGTTATACGTTATACGTTATACGTTATACGTTATACGTTATACGTTATACGTTATACGTTATACGTTATACGTTACATGTTATACGTTCTACGTTATACGTTATACGTTACATGTTATACGTTCTACGTTATACGTTATACGTTATACGTTATACGTAATACGTTACACGTTATACGTTATACGTAATACGTTATACGTTATACGTTATACGATATACGTGATATGTTATACGTTATACGTTATATGTCATAGGTTATACGTTACACGTTATTCGTTAGGCGTTATACGTTATACGTTATACGTTATACGTTATACGTTATACGTTATACGTTATACGTTATACGTTATACGTTGTACGTTATAAGTTATACGTTATACGTTATACGTTATACGTTATACGTTATACGTTATACGTTATACGTTATACGTAATACAATATACGTTATACGTTATACGTAATACGTTATACGTTATACGTTATACGATATACGTGATATGTTATACGTTATACGTTATACGTTATACGTTATACGTTATACGTTACATGTTATACGTTCTACGTTATACGTTATACGTTATACGTTATACGTTATACGTTATACGTTATACGTTATACGTTATACGTTATACGTTATACGTTATACGTTATACGTTATACGTTATACGTTATACGTTATACGTTATACGTTATACGTTACATGTTATACGTTCTACGTTATACGTTATACGTTACATGTTATACGTTCTACGTTATACGTTATACGTTATACGTTATACGTAATACGTTATACGTTATACGTTATACGTAATACGTTATACGTTATACGTTATACGATATACGTGATATGTTATACGTTATACGTTATACGTCATAGGTTATACGTTACACGTTATTCGTTAGGCGTTATACGTTATACGTTATACGTTATACGTTATACGTTATACGTTATACGTTATACGTTATACGTTATACGTTGTACGTTATAAGCTATACGTTATACGTTATACGTTATACGTTATACGTTATACGTTATACGTTATACGTTATACGTAATACGTTATACGTTATACGTTATACGTAATACGTGATACGTTATACGTTATACGATATACGTGATATGTTATACGTTATACGTTATACGTCATAGGTTATACGTTACACGTTATTCGTTAGGCGTTATACGTTATACGTTATACGTTATACGTTATACGTTATACGTTATACGTTATACGTTATACGTTATACGTTATACGTTATACGTTATACGTTATACGTTATACGTTCTACGTTATACGTTCTACGTTATACGTTATACGTTATACGTTATACGTTATACGTTATACGTTATACGTTATACGTTATACGTTATACGTTATACGTTATACGTTATACGTTATACGTTATACGTTATACGTTATACGTTATACGTTATACGTTATACGTTACACGTTATACGTTCTACGTTATACGTTATACGTTATACGTTATACGTTATACGTTATACGTTATACGTTATACGTTATACGTTATACGTTATACGTTATACGTTATACGTTATACGTTATACGTTATACGTTATACGTTATACGTTATACGTTATACGTTATACGTTATACGTTATACGTTATACGTTATACGTTATACGTTATACGTCATACGTTATACGTTATACGTTATTCGTTATACGTTATACGGTATACGATATACGTTATACGTTATACGTTATACGTTATACGTTATACGTTATACGTTATACGTTATACGTTATACGTTATACGTTATACGTTATACGTTATACGTTATACGTTATACGTTATACGTTATACGTTATACGTTATACGTTACATGTTATACGTTCTACGTTATACGTTATACGTTACATGTTATACGTTCTACGTTATACGTTATACGTTATACGTTATACGTAATACGTTATACGTTATACGTTATACGTAATACGTTATACGTTATACGTTATACGTTATACGATATACGTGATATGTTATACGTTATACGTTATACGTCATAGGTTATACGTTACACGTTATTCGTTAGGCGTTATACGTTATACGTTATACGTTATACGTTATACGTTATACGTTATACGTTATACGTTATACGTTATACGTTGTACGTTATAAGTTATACGTTATACGTTACACGTTATACGTTATACGTTATACGTTATACGTTATACGTTATACGTAATACGTTATACGTTATACGTTATACGTAATACGTTATACGTTATACGTTATACGATATACGTGATATGTTATACGTTATACGTTATACGTCATAGGTTATACGTTACACGTTATTCGTTAGGCGTTATACGTTATACGTTATACGTTATACGTTATACGTTATACGTTATACGTTATACGTTATACGTTAAACGTTATACGTTATACGTTGTACGTTATACGTTATACGTTATACGTTATACGTTATACGTTATACGTTATACGTTATACGTTATACGTTACATGTTATACGTTCTACGTTATACGTTATACGTTACATGTTATACGTTCTACGTTCTACGTTATACGTTATACGTTATACGTTATACGTTATACGTTATACGTTATACGTTATACGTTATACGTTATACGTTATACGTTATACGTTATACGTTATACGTTATACGTTATACGTTATACGTTATACGTTATACGTTATACGTTATACGTTATACGTTATACGTTAGACGTTATACGTTATACGTTAAACGTTATACGTTATACGTCACAGGTTATACGTTATACGTTATTCGTTATACGTTATACGTTATACGTTATACGTTATACGGTATACGATATACGTTATGCGTTTTACGTTATTCGTGATACGTTATACGTTATACGTTATACGTTATACGTTATACGTTATACGTAAAACGTTATACGTTATACATTATTCGTTATACGTTATACGTTATACGTTATACGTTATACGGTATACGATATACGTTATGCGTTATATGTTATACATTGTACGTTATACGTTATACGTTATACCTTATACGTTATACGTTATACGTTATACGTTATACGGTATACGATATACGTAATACGTTATACGTTATACGTTATACGTTATACGATATACGTTATACGTTATACGTTATACGTTATACGTCATAGGTTATACGTTATACGTTATTCGTTAGGCGTTATACGTTATACGTTATACGTTATACGTTATACGTTATGCGGTATACGATATACGTTATGCGTTATATGTTATACGATATACGTTATACGTTATACGTTATACGTTATACGTTATACGTTATACGTTATACGTTATACGTTATACGTTACATGTTATACGTTCTACGTTATACGTTATAAGTTACATGTTATACGTTCTACGTTATACGTTATACGTTATACGTTATACGTTATACGTTATACGTTATACGTTATACGTTATACGTTATACGTTATACGTTATACGTTATACGTTATGCGTTATACGTTTTACGTTATACGTTATACGTTATACATTGTACGTTATACGTTATACGTTATACGGTGTACGATATACGTTATGCGTTTTACGTTATTCGTGATACGTTATACGTTATACGTTATACGTTATACGTTATACGTTATACGTTATACGTTATGCGTTATACGTTTTACGTTATACGTTAGACGTTATACGTTATACGTTATACGTTTTACGATATACGTTATACGTTATACGTTATACGCTATACGTTATACGTTATACGTTATACGTTATACGTTATACGTTTTACGTTATACGTTATACGTCATACGTTATACGTTA
The DNA here is from genome assembly GCF_051014685.1 of Ptiloglossa arizonensis. Classification (NCBI taxonomy): domain Eukaryota; kingdom Metazoa; phylum Arthropoda; class Insecta; order Hymenoptera; family Colletidae; genus Ptiloglossa; species Ptiloglossa arizonensis. The sequence continues at coordinate 363,418 of NW_027478659.1, forward strand.
TACGTTACATGTTATACGTTCTACGTTATACGTTATACGTTATACGTTATACGTTATACGTTGTACGTTATAAGTTATACGTTATACGTTATACGTTATACGTTATACGTTATACGTTATACGTTATACGTTATACGTTATACGTTATACGTTATAGGTTATACGTTATACGTTATACGTTATACGTTATACGTTATACGTTATACGTTATACGTTATACGTCATACGTTATACGTTATACGTTATTCGTTATACGTTATACGGTATACGATATACGTTATGCGTTATATGTTATACGTTATACGTCATAGGTCATACGTTACACGTTATTCGTTAGGCGTTATACGTTATACGTTATACGTTATACGTTATACGTTATACGTTATACGTTATACGTTATACGTTATACGTTATGCGTTATACGTTTTACGTTATACGTTATACGTTATACATTGTACGTTATACGTTATACGTTATACCTTATACGTTATACGTTATACGTTATACGTTATACGGTATACGATATACGTAATACGTTATACGTTATACGTTATACGTTATACGATATACGTTATACGTTATACGTTATACGTTATACGTCATAGGTTATACGTTATACGTTATTCGTTAGGCGTTATACGTTATACGTTATACGTTATACGTTATACGTTATGCGGTATACGATATACGTTATGCGTTATATGTTATACGATATACGTTATACGTTATACGTTATACGTTATACGTTATACGTTATACGTTATACGTTATACGTTATACGTTACATGTTATACGTTCTACGTTATACGTTATAAGTTACATGTTATACGTTCTACGTTATACGTTATACGTTATACGTTATACGTTATACGTTATACGTTATACGTTATACGTTATACGTTATACGTTATACGTTATACGTTATACGTTATGCGTTATACGTTTTACGTTATACGTTATACGTTATACATTGTACGTTATACGTTATACGTTATACCTTATACGTTATACGTTATACGTTATACGTCATACGTTATACGTTATACGTTATACGTTATACGTTATACGTTATACGTTATACGTTATACGTTATACGTTATACGTTATACGTTATATGTTATACGTTATACGGTACACGTTATACGTTATACGTTATACGTTTTACGATATACGTTATAAATACGTTATACGTTCTACGTTATACGTTTTACGTTACACGTTATACGTTACACGTTATACGTTACACGTTATTCGTAATACATTATACGTGATACGGTATACGTTATACGCTATACGTTATACGGTGTACGATATACGTTATGCGTTTTACGTTATTCGTGATACGTTATACGTTATACGTTATACGTTATACGTTATACGTTATACGTTATACGTTATGCGTTATACGTTTTACGTTATACGTTAGACGTTATACGTTATACGTTATACGTTTTACGATATACGTTATACGTTATACGTTATACGCTATACGTTATACGTTATACGTTATACGTTATACGTTATACGTTTTACGTTATACGTTATACGTCATACGTTATACGTTATACGTTATACGTTATACGTTATACGTTATACGTTATACGTTATACGTTATACGTTATACGTTATACGTTATACGTTATACGTTATACGTTATAGGTTATACGTTATACGTTATACGTTATACGTTATACGTTATACGTTATACGTTATACGTTATACGTTATACGTTATACGTTATACGTTATACGTTATACGTTATACGTTATACGTTATACGTTATACGTTATACGTTATACGTTATACGTTATACGTTATACGTTATACGGTATACGATATACGTTATTCGTTTTACGTTATTCGTGATACGTTATACGTTATACGTAATACGTTATACGTTATACGTTATACGTAATACGTTATACGTTATACGTTATACGATATACGTTATACGTTATACGTTATACGTTATACGTCATAGGTTATACGTTATACGTTATTCGTTAGGCGTTATACGTTATACGTTATACGTTATACGTTATACGTTATACGTTATACGGTATACGATATACGTTATGCGTTATATGTTATACGATATACGTTATACGTTATACGTTATACGTTATACGTTATACGTTACACGTTATTCGTAATACATTATACGTGATACGGTATACGTTGTACGTTGTACGTTATACGTTATACGTTATACGTTATACGTTATACGTTATACGTTATACGTTATACGTTATACGTTATACGTTATACGTTATACGTTATACGTTATACGTTATACGTTATACGTTATACGTTATACGTTATACGTTATACGTTATACGTTATACGTTATACGTTATACGTTATACGTTATACGTTACATGTTATACGTTCTACGTTATACGTTATACGTTATACGTTATACGTTATACGTTATACGTTATACGTTATACGTTATACGTTATACGTTATACGTTATACGTTATACGTTATACGTTATACGTTATACGTTACACGTTATACGTTATACGTTATACGTTATTCGTTATGCGTTATACGTTATACGTTATACGTTATACGTTATACGTTATACGTTATACGTTATACGGTATACGATATACGTTATGCGTTTTACGTTATTCGTGATACGTTATACGTTATACGTTATACGTTATACGTCATAGGTTATACGTTATACGTTATACGGTATACGATATACGTTATGCGTTTTACGTTATTCGTGATACGTTATACGTTATACGTTATACGTTATACGTCATAGGTTATACGTTATACGTTATACGTTATACATTATACGTTATACGTTATACGTTATACGTTATACGTTATACGTTATACGTTACACGTTATTCGTAATACATTATACGTGATACGGTATACGTTGTACGTCATACGTTATACGTTATACGTTATACGTTATACGTTATACGTTATATAATACGTTATGCGTTATACGTTTTACGTTATTCGTTATACGTTATACGTTATACGTTATACGGTATACGTCATAGGTTAAACGTTATACGTTATTCGTTATGCGTTATACGTTATACGTTATACGTTATACGTTATACGTTATACGGTATACGATATACGTTATGCGTTTAACGTTATTCGTGATACGTTATACGTTATACGTTATACGTTATACGTTATACGTTATACGTTATACGTTATACGTAATACGTTATACGTTATACGGTATACGATATACGTTATGCGTTTTACGTTATTCGTGATACGTTATACGTTATACGTTATACGTTATACCTTATACGTTATACGTAATACGTTATACGTTATACATTATACGTTATACGTTATACGTTATACGTTATACGGTATACGATATATGTTATGCGTTATATGTTATACGATATACGTTATACGTTATACGTTATACGTTATACGTTATACGTTACACGTTATTCGTAATACATTATACGTGATACGGTATACGTTGTACGTTATACGTTATACGTTATACGTTTTACGTTATACGTTATACGTTATACGTTATACGTTATACGTTATACGTTATACGTTATACGTTATACGTTATAAGTTATACGTTATACGTTATACGTTATACGTTATACGTTATACGTTATACGTTATACGTTATACGTTATACGTTATACGTTACATGTTATACGTTCTACGTTATACGTTATACGTTACATGTTATACGTTCTACGTTATACGTTATACGTTATACGTTATACGATATACGTTGTACGTTATAAGTTATACGTTATACGTTATACGTTATACGTTATACGTTATACGTTATACGTTATACGTTATACGTTATACGTTATACGTTATACGTTATACGTTATACGTTATACGTTATACGTTATACGTTATACGTTATACGTTATACGTTATACGTTATACGTTATACGTTATACGTTATACGTCATACGTTATACGTTATACGTTATTCGTTATACGTTATACGGTATACGATATACGTTATGCGTTATATGTTATACGTTATACGTTATACGTTATACGTTATACGTTATACGTTATACGTTATACGGTATACGATATACGTTATGCGTTTTTCGTTATTCGTGATACGTTATACGTTATACGTTATACGTTATACGTTATACGTTATACGTTATACGTAATACGTTATACGTTATACGTTATACGTAATACGTTATACGTTATACGTTATACGATATACGTGATATGTTATACGTTATACGTTATACGTCATAGGTGACACGTTACACGTTATTCGTTAGGCGTTATACGTTATACGTTATACGTTATACGTTATACGTTATACGTTATACGTTATACGTTATACGTTATACGTTATACGTTATACGTTATACGTTATACGTTATACGTTATACGTTATACGTTATACGTTATACGTTATACGTTATACGTTATACGTTATACGTTATACGTTATACGTTATACGTTATACGTTATACGTTATACGTTATACGTTATACGTTACATGTTATACGTTCTACGTTATACGTTATACGTTACATGTTATACGTTATACGTTATACGTTATACGTTACACGTTATTCGTAATACATTATACGTGATACGGTATACGTTGTACGTCATACGTTATACGTTATACGTTATACGTTATACGTTATACGTTATATAATACGTTATGCGTTATACGTTTTACGTTATTCGTTATACGTTATACGTTATACGTTATACGGTATACGTCATAGGTTAAACGTTATACGTTATTCGTTATGCGTTATACGTTATACGTTATACGTTATACGTTATACGTTATACGGTATACGATATACGTTATGCGTTTAACGTTATTCGTGATACGTTATACGTTATACGTTATACGTTATACGTTATACGTTATACGTTATACGTTATACGTAATACGTTATACGTTATACGGTATACGATATACGTTATGCGTTTTACGTTATTCGTGATACGTTATACGTTATACGTTATACGTTATACCTTATACGTTATACGTAATACGTTATACGTTATACATTATACGTTATACGTTATACGTTATACGTTATACGGTATACGATATACGTTATGCGTTATATGTTATACGATATACGTTATACGTTATACGTTATACGTTATACGTTATACGTTACACGTTATTCGTAATACATTATACGTGATACGGTATACGTTGTACGTTATACGTTATACGTTATACGTTATACGTTATACGTTATACGTTATACGTTATACGTTATACGTTATACGTTATACGTTATACGTTATACGTTATAAGTTATACGTTATACGTTATACGTTATACGTTATACGTTATACGTTATACGTTATACGTTATACGTTATACGTTACATGTTATACGTTCTACGTTATACGTTATACGTTACATGTTATACGTTCTACGTTATACGTTATACGTTATACGTTATACGATATACGTTGTACGTTATAAGTTATACGTTATACGTTATACGTTATACGTTATACGTTATACGTTATACGTTATACGTTATACGTTATACGTTATACGTTATACGTTATACGTTATACGTTATACGTTATACGTTATACGTTATACGTTATACGTTATACGTTATACGTTATACGTTATACGTTATACGTTATACGTTATACGTCATACGTTATACGTTATACGTTATTCGTTATACGTTATGCGGTATACGATATACGTTATGCGTTATACGTTATACGTTATACGTTATACGTTATACGTTATACGTTATACGTTATACGTTATACGGTATACGATATACGTTATGCGTTTTTCGTTATTCGTGATACGTTATACGTTATACGTTATACGTTATACGTTATACGTTATACGTAATACGTTATACGTTATACGTTATACGTAATACGTTATACGTTATACGTTATACGATATACGTGATATGTTATACGTTATACGTTATACGTCATAGGTGATACGTTACACGTTATTCGTTAGGCGTTATACGTTATACGTTATACGTTATACGTTATACGTTATACGTTATACGTTATACGTTATACGTTATACGTTATACGTTATACGTTATACGTTATACGTTATACGTTATACGTTATACGTTATACGTTATACGTTATACGTTATACGTTATACGTTATACGTTATACGTTATACGTTATACGTTATACGTTATACGTTACATGTTATACGTTCTACGTTATACGTTATACGTTACATGTTATACGTTATACGTTATACGTTATACGTTATACGTTATACGTTATACGTTATACGTTATACGTTATACGTTATACGTTATACGTTATACGTTACATGTTATACGTTCTACGTTATACGTTATACGTTACATGTTATACGTTCTACGTTATACGTTATACGTTATACGTTATACGTTATACGTTATACGTTATACGTTATACGTTATACGTTATACGTTATACGTTATACGTTATACGTTATACGTTATACGTTATACGTAATACGTTATACGTTATACGTTAAACGTTATACGTTATACGTTATACGTTATACGCTATACGTTATACGTTATACGTTATACGTTATACGTTATACGTTATACGTTTTACGTTATACGTTATACGTTATACATTATACGTTATACGTTATACGTTATACGTTATACGTTATTCGTTATACGTTACACGTTATTCGTAATACATTATACGTGATACGGTATACGTTGTACGTCATACGTTATACGTTATACGTTATACGTTATACGTTATACGTTATACGGTATACGATATACGTTATGCGTTTTACGTTATTCGTGATACGTTATACGTTATACGTTATACGTTATACGTTATACGTTATATGTAATACGTTATACGTTATACGTTATACGATATACGTGATACGTTATACGTTATACGTTATACGTCATAGGTTATACGTTATACGTTATTCGTTAGGCGTTATACGTTATACGTTATACGTTATACGTTATACGTTATACGTTATACGGTATACGATATACGTTATGCGTTATATGTTATACGTTATACGTTATACGTTATACGTTATACGTAATACGTTATACGTTATACGTTATACGATATACGTGATACGTTATACGTTATACGTTATACGTCATAAGTTATACGTTATACGTTATTCGTTAGGCGTTATACGTTATACGTTATACGTTATACGTTATACGTTATACGTTATACGGTATACGATATACGTTATGCGTTATATGTTATACGTTATACGTTATACGTTATGTCATAGGATATACGTTATACGTTATTCGTTAGGCGTTATACGTTATACGGTTATACGTTATACGGTTATACGTTATACGTTATACGGTATACGATATACGTTATGCGTTTTACGTTGTACGTTATTCGTTTTACGTTATACGTTATACGTTATGCGTTATACGTTTTACGTTATTCGTTATACATTATACGTTATACGTTATACACTATACGTTATACGTTATACGTAATACGGTATACGTTATACGTTATACGATATACGTGATACGTTATACGTTATACGTAATACGTTATACGTTATACGTTATACGATATACGTGATATACGTTATACGTTATACGTTATACGTCATAGGTTATACGTTATACGTTATTCGTTATGCGTTACACGTTATACGTTATACGTTATACGTTTATACGTTTACGGTATACGATATACGTTATGCGTTTTACGTTATTCGTGATACGTTATACGTTATACGTTATACGTTATACGTTATACGTTATACGTAATACGTTATACGTTATACGTTATACGATATACGTGATACGTTATACGTTATACGTTATACGTCATAGGTTATACGTTATACGTTATTCGTTAGGCGTTATACGTTATACGTTATACGTTATACGTTATACGTTATACGTTATACGGTATACGATATACATTATGCGTTATATGTTTATACGTTATACGTTATACGTTATACGTTATACGTAATACGTTATACGTTATACGTTATACGATATACGTGATACGTTATACGTTATACGTTATACGTCATAAGTTATACGGTTATACGTTATTCGTTAGGCGTTATACGTTATACGTTATACGTTATACGTTATACGTTATACGTTATACGTTATTCTTTATGCTTATACGTTATACGTTATACGTTATACGTTTATACGTTATACGGTATACGATATACGTTATGCGTTATACGTTTTACGGTATTCGTTATACGTTATACGTTATACGTTTTACGTTATACGTTATACGTTATGCGTTATACGTTTTACGTTATTCGTTATACGTTATACGTTATACGTTATACGTTATACGTTATACCTTATACGTTATACGTTATACGTTATACGTTATACGTTATACGTTATACGTTATACGTTATACGTTATACGTTATACGTTATACGTTATACGTTAAACGTTATACGTTATACGTTATACGTTATACGCTATACGTTATACGTTATACGTTATACGTTATACGTTATACGTTATACGTTTTACGTTATACGTTATACGTTATACATTATACGTTATACGTTATACGTTATACGTTATACGTTATACGTTATACGTTATACGTTACACGTTATTCGTAATACATTATACGTGATACGGTATACGTTGTACGTCATACGTTATACGTTATACGTTATACGTTATACGTTATACGTTATACGTTATATAATACGTTATGCGTTATACGTTTTACGGTTATTCGTTATACGTTATACGTTATACGTTATACGGTATACGTCATAGGTTATACGTTATACGTTATTCGTTATGCGTTTATACGTTATACGTTATACGTTATACGTTATACGTTATACGTTATACGGTATACGATATACGTTATGCGTTTTACGTTATTCGTGATACGTTATACGTTATACGTTATACGTTATACGTTATACGTTATACGTAATACGTTATACGTTATACGTTATACGATATACTGATACGTTATACGTTATACGTTATACGTCATAGGTTATACGTTATACGTTATTCGTTAGGGCGTTATACGTTATACGTTATACGTTATACTTTATACGTTATACGTTATACGTTATACGTTATACGTTATACGTTATACGTCATAGGTTATACGTTTATGCGTTATACGTTATACGTTATACGTTATACGTTATACGTTATACGTTACACGTCATACGTTATACGTAATACGTTATACGTTATACGTTATACGATATACGTTATACGTTATACGTCATAGGGTATACGTTATACGTTATTCGTTATGCGTTATACGTTATACGTTATACGTTATTACGTTATGCGTTATACGTTTACGTTATTCGTTATACGTTATACGTTATACGTTATACGTAATACGTTATACGTTATACGTTATACGTTATACGTTATACGTATACGATGATACGTTATGCGTTTTACGTTATTCGTGATACGTTATACGTTATACGTTTTACGTTACACGTTATACGTTACACGTTATACGTTACACGTTATTCGTAATACATTATACGTGATACGGTATACGTTATACGCTATACGTTATACGGTGTACGATATACGTTATGCGTTTTACGTTATTCGTGATACGTTATACGTTTACGTTATACGTTATACGTTATACGTTATACGTTATACGTTAAACTTTACGTTATACGTTATACGTTATACGTTATACGTTATACGTTATACGTTATACGTTATACGTTATACGTTATACGTTATACGTTATACGTTATACGTTATACGTTATACGTTAAACGTTATACGTTATACGTTATACGTTATACGCTATACGTTATACGTTTATACGTTATACTTATACGTTATACGTTATACGTTTTACGTTATACGTTATACGTTATACATTATACGTTATACGTTATACGTTATACGTTATACGTTATACGTTATACGTTATACGTTACACGTTATTCGTAATACATTATACGTGATACGGTTATACGTTGTACGTCATACGTTATACGTTATACGTTTATACGTTATACGTTATACGTTATATAATACGTTATGCGTTATACGTTTTTACGTTAGTTCGTTATACGTTATACGTTATACGTTATACGGTATACGTCATAGGTTATACGTTATACGTTATTCGTTATGCGTTTATACGTTATACGTTATACGTTATACGTTATACGTTATACGGTATACGATATACGTTATGCGTTTTACGTTATTCGTGATACGTTATACGTTATACGTTATACGTTACACGTTATACGTTATACGTTATACGTAATACGTTATACGTTATACGTTATACGATATACGTGATACGTTATACGTTATACGTTATACGTCATAGTTATACGTTATACGTTTTTCGTTAGGCGTTATACGGTTATACGTTATACGTTATACGTAATACGTTATACGTTATACGTTATACGATATACGTTACACGTTATACGTCATAGGGTATACTTATACGTTATCGTTATGCGTTATACGTTATACGTTATACGTTATACGTTATACGTTATACGTTTTACGTTACACGTTATACGTTACACGTTATACGTTACACGTTATTCGTAATACATGATACGGTGATACGGTATACGTTATACGCTATACGTTATACGGTGTACGATATACGTTATGCGTTTTACGTTATTCGTGATACGTTATACGTTATACGTTATACGTTATACGTTATACGTTATACGTTATACGTTATACGTTATACGTTATACGTTATACGTTATACGTTATACGTTATACGTTATACGTTATACGTTATACGTTATACGTTATACGTTATACGTTATTAGTTATACGTTACATGTTATACGTTCTACGTTTATACGTTATACGTTATACGTTATACGTTATACGTTATACGTTATACGTTATGCGTTATACGTTTTACGTTATACGTTATACGTTTATACAGTTGTACGTTTATACGTTATACGTTATACCTATACGTTATACGTTATACGTTATACGTTATACGGTATACGATGTACGTAATACGTTATACGTTATACGTTATACGATATACGTTATACGTTATACGTTATACGTTATACGTCATAGGTTATACGTTTTATACGTTATTCGTTAGGCGTTATACGTTATACGTTATACGTTATACGTTATACGTTATACGGTATACGATATACGTTATGCGTTATATGTTATACGATATACGTTATACGTTATACGTTATGCGTTATACGTTATACGTTATACGTTATACGTTATACGTTATACGTTATACGTTATACGTTATACGTTATACGTTATACCTTATACGTTATACGTTATACGTTTACGTTATACGTTATACGTTATACGTTATAACGTATAACGTATAACGTATAACGTATAACGTATAACGTATAACGTATAACGTATAACGTATAAGGTATAACGTATAACGTATAACGTATACGTATAACGTATAACGTATAACGTATAACGTATAACGTATAACGTATAACGCATAACGTATAACGTATAACGTATATCGTATAACATATAACGCATAACGTATATCGTAATACCGTATAACGTATAACGTATAACGTATAACGTATAACGTATAACGCCTAACGAATAACGTATAACGTATAACCTATGACGTATAACGTATAACGTATAACGTATAACGTATATCGTATAACGTATAACGTATAACGTATTACGTACATCGTATACCGTATAACGTATAACGTATAACGTATAACGTATAAGGTATAACGTATAACGTATAACGTACAATGTATAACGTATAACGTATAACGTAAAACGTATAACGCATAACGTATAACGTATAACGTATAACGTATAACGTATAACGTATAACTATAACGTAGAACGTATAACATGTAACGTATAACTAATAACGTATAACGTATAACGTATAACGTATAACGTATAACGTATAACGTATATCGTATAACGTATAACGTATAACGTATAACGTATAACGTATAACGTATAACGTATAACGTATAACGTATAACGTATAACGTATAACGTATAACGTATCACGAATAACGTAAAACGCATAACGTATATCGTACACCGTATAACGTATAGCGGATAACGTATACCGTATCACGTATCATGTATTACGAATAACGTGTAACGTTATAACGTGGAACGTATAACGTGTAACGTAAAACGTATAACGTATAACGTATAACGTATAACGTATAACGTATAACGCATAACGAATAACGGTATAACGTTACCCTATGACGTATAACGTGTAACGTATATCGTATAACGTATAACGTATAACGTAGTTACGGATAACGTATAACGTATAACGTATAACGCCTAACGAAAAGACGTATAACGTATAACCTATGACGTATAACGTATAACGTATAACGTATCACGTATATCGTATAACGTATAACGTATAACGTATTACGTATAACGTATAACGTATAACGTGTAACGTATAACGTATAACGGTATAACGTATCACGAATAACGTAAAACGCATAACGTATATCGTATACCGTATAACGTATAACGTATAACGTAATAACGTATAACGTATAACGCATAACGAATAACGTATAACGTATAACCTATGACGTATACCGTATAACGTATAACGTATAACGTATAACGAATAACGTAAAACGTATATCGCATAACGTATTATATAACGTATAACGTATACGTATAACGTATAACGTATAACGTATGACGTACAACGTATACCGTATCACGTAGAATGTATTACGAATAACGTGTAACGTATAACGTATAACGTATAACGTATAACGTATAACGTATAACGTATAACGTATAATGTATAACGTATAACGTATAACGTAAAACGTATAACGTATAACGTATAACGTATAACGTATAACGTATAACGTATAGCGGATAACGTATAACGTATAACGTATAACGTTATAACGTATAACGTAAACGTTAACGTATAACGTATAACGTATAACGTATAACGTATAACGTATAACGTATAACGTATAACGTATAACGTATAGACGTATATCGTATAACGTAATAACGTATAACGTATAACGGTATAACGTATAACGTATAACGTATAACGTATAACGTAGAACGTATCACGAATAACGTAAAACGCATAACGTATATCGTACACCGTATAACGTATAGCGTATAACGTATACCGTATCACGTATATGTATTACGAATAACGTGTAACGTATAACGTGTAACGTATAACGTGTAACGTAAAACGTATAACGTATAACGTATCACGAATAACGTAAAACGCATAACGTATATCGTATACCGTATAACGTATAACGTATAACGTATAACGTATAACTATTACGTATAACGTATAACGTATAACGTATAACGAATAACGTAAAACGTATAACGCATAACGTATAACGTATAACGTATAACGTATAACGCATAACGAATAACGTATAACGGTATACCCTATGACGTATAACGTATAACGTATATCGTATAACGTATAACGTATAACGTATTACGTATAACGTATGACGTGTAACGTATAACGTATAACGTATAACGTATAACGTATAACGTATAACGCATAACGTATAACCTATGACGTATAACGTATAACGTATAACGTATAACGGAGAACGTATAACGGATAACGTAGAACGTATAACGTATAACGTATAACGCCTAACGAATAACGTATAACGTATAACCTATGACGTATAACGTATAACGTATAACGTATCACGTATATCGTATAACGTATAACGTATAACGTATTACGTATAACGTATAACGTATAACGTATAACGTATAACGTATAACGTATCACGAATAACGTAAAACGCATAACGTATATCGTATACCGTATAACGTATAACGTATAACGTATAACGTATAACGTATAACGTATAACGCATAACGAATAACGTATAACGTATAACCTATGACGTATACCGTATAACGTATAACGTATAACGTATAACGAATAACGTAAAACGTATAACGCATAACGTATTATATAACGTATAACGTATAACGTATAACGTATAACGTATAACGTATAACGTATGACGTACAACGTATACCGTATCACGTATAATGTATTACGAATAACGTGTAACGTATAACGTATAACTTATAACGTATAACGTTACGTATAACGTATAACGTATAATGTATAACGTATAACGTATAACGTAAAACGTATAACGTATAACGTATAACGTATAACGTATAACGTATAACGTATAGCGTATAACGTAGTAACGTATAACGTATACGTTTAACGTATAACGTATAACGTATAACGTATAACGTATAACGTATAACGTATAACGTATAACGTATAACGTATAACGTATAACGTATAACGTATAAGGTATAACGTATTAACGTATAACGTATAACGTATAACGTATAACGAATAACGTAAAACGTATAACGCATAACGTATAACGTATAACGTAAAACGTATAACGTATAACGTATAACGAATACCGTAAAACGTATAACGCATAACGTATATCGTATACCGTATAACGTATAACGTATAACGTATAACGTATAACGTATAACGCATAAAGAATAACGTAGTAACGTATAACGTATAACGTATAACGTATAACGTATAACGTAGAACGCCTAACGAATAACGTATAACGTATAACTTATGACGTATAACGTATAACGTATAACGTATCACGTATATCGTATAACGTATAACGTATAACGTATTACGTATAACGTATAACGTATAACGTATAACGTATAACATATAACGCATAATGTTAGATCGTATACCGTATAACGTATAACGTATAACGTATAACGTATAACGTATAACGTATAACGCCTAACGAATAACGTATAACGTATAACCTATGACGTATAACGTATAACGTATAACGTATCACGTATATCGTATAACGTATAACGTATAACGTATTACGTATACGTATAACGTATAACGTATAACGTATAACGTATAACGTATCACGAATAACGTAAAACGCATAACGTATATCGTATACCGTATAACGTATAACGTATAACGTATAACGTATAACGTGTAACGCATAACGAATAACGTATAACGTATAACCTATGACGTATAACGTATAACGTATAACGTATCACGTATATCGTAGTAACGTATAACGTATAACGTATTACGTATAACGTATAACGTATCACGTATATCGTATAACGTATAACGTATAACGTATTACGTATAACGTATAACGTATAGTGTATAACGTATAACGTATAATGTATAACGAATAACGTAAAACGTATAACGCATAACGTATAACGTATAACGTAAAACGAATAACGTAAAACGTATAACGCATAACGTATATCGTATACCGTATAACGTATAACGTATAACGTATAACGTATAACGTATAACGTATAACGCCTAACGAATAACGTATAACGTATATCCTATGACGTATAACGTATAACGTATAACGTATAACATATAACGGCATAACGTATATCGGTATACCGTATAACGTATAACGTATAACGTATAACGTATAACGTATAACGTATAACGCCTAACGAATAACGTATAACGTATAACTTATGACGTATAACGTATAGACGTATAACGTATCACGTATATCGTATAACGTATAACGTATAACGTATTACGTATAACGTATAACGTATAACGTATAACGTATAACATATAACGCATAACGTATATCGTATACCGTATAACGTATAACGTATAACGTATAACGTATAACGTATAACGTATAACGCCTAACGAATAACGTATAACGTATAACCTATGACGTATAACGTATAACGTATAACGTATCACGTATATCGTATAACGTATAACGTATAACGTATTACATATAACGTATAACGTATAACGTATAACGTATAACGTATAACGTATCACGAATAACGTAAAACGCATAACGTATATCGTATACCGTATAACGTATAACGTATAACGTATAACGTATAACGTATAACGTATGACGTACAACGTATACCGGTATCACGTATAATGTATTACGAATAACGTGTAACGTATAACGAATAACGTATAACGTATAACGTATAACGTATAACGTATAATGTATAACGTATAAGCGTATAACGTAAAAACGTATAACGTAGTAAGCGTATAACGTATAACGTATAACGTATAGCGTATAACGTATAAACGTATAACGTATAACGTTTAACGTATAACGTATAACGTATTACGTATAACGTATAACGTATAACGTATAACGTAGTATACGTATAACGTATAACGTATAACGTATAACGTATAACGTATAACGTATAACGTAGTAACGTATAACGTATAACGTAGAACGTATAACATGTAACGTATAACGTATAACGTAGAACGTATAACAGGTAACGTATAACGTATAACGTATAACGTATAACGTATAACGTATAACGTATAACGTATAACGTATAACGTATAACGTATAACGTATAACGTATAACATGTAACGTATAACGTATAACGTAGAACGTATAACATGTAACGTATAACGTATACGTATAACGTATACGTATAACGTATAACGTATAACGTATAACGGTATAACGTATAACGTATAACGTATAACGTATAACGTATAACGTATAACGTATAACGTATAACGTATAACGTATAACGTATAACGTATAACGTATAACGTATAACGTATAACGTATAACGTATAACGTATAACCGTATAACGCCTAACGAATAACGTGTAACGTATCACCTATGACGTATAACGTATAACGTATAACATATCACGTATATCGTATAACGTATAACGTATAACGTATTACGTATAACGTATAACGTATAACGTATTACGTATAACGTATAACGTATAACGTATAACGTATAACGTATAACGTATCACGAATAACGAAAAACGCATAACGTATATCGTATACCGTATAACGTATAACGTATAACGTATAACGTATAACGTATAACGTATAACGTATAACGTATAACGCATAACGTATATCGTATACCGCATAACGTATAACGAATAACGTATAACGTATAACGTATGACGTATAACGTATAACGTATAACGTATAACGTATAACGTATAACGTATAACGTATAACGTATAACGTATAACGTATAACGTATAACGTATAACGTATAACGTATAACGTATAACGTATAACGTATAACGTAGAACGTATAACGTATAACGTATAACGTATAACGTATAACGTATAACGTATAACTTATAACGTACAACGTATATCGTATAACGTAGAACGTATAACGTATAACGTAGAACGTATAACATGTAACGTATAACGTATAACGTAGAACGTATAACATGTAACGTATAACGTATAACGTATAACGTATAACGTATAACGTATAACGTATAACGTATAACGTATAACGTATAACTTATAACGTATAACGTATAACGTATAACGTATAACGTATAACGTATAACGTATAACGTATAACGTATAACGTATAACGTATAACGTATAACGTATAACGTACAACGTATACCGTATCACGTATAATGTATTACGAATAACGTGTAACGTATAACGTATAACGTATAACGTATAACGTATAACGTATATCGTATAACATATAACGCATAACGTATATCGTATACCGTATAACGTATAACGTATAACGTATACGTATAATGTATAACGTATAACGTATTACGTATAACGTATAAGGGTATAACGTATAACGTATAACGTATAACGTATCACGAATAACGTAAAACGCATAACGTATATCGTATTACCGTATAACGTATAACGTATACGTATAACGTATAACGTATAACGTATAACGTATAACGTATAACGTATAACGTATAACGTATCACGAATAACGTTAAACGCATAACGTATATCGTATACCGTATAACGTATAACGTATAACGTATAAGCGTATAACGTATAACGCATAACGAATAACGTATAACGTTTAACCTATGACGTATACCGTATAACGTATAACGTATAACGTATAACGAATAACGTAAAACGTATAACGCATAACGTATTATATAACGTATAACGTATAACGTATAACGTATAACGTATAACGTATGACGTACAACGTAGTACCGTATCACGTATAATGTATTACGAATAACGTGTAACGTATAACGTATAACGTATAACGTATAACATGTAACGTATAGACGTATAACGGATAACGTATAACATGTAACGTATAACGTATAACGTATAACGTATAACGTATAACGTATAACGTATAACTATAACGTATAACGTATAACGTATAACGTATAACGTATAACGTATAACGTATAACGTATAACGTATAACGTATAACGTATAACGTATAACGTATAACGTATAACGTATAACGTATAACGTATAACGTATAACGTATAACGTATAACGTATAACGTATAACGTATAACGCCTAACGAATAACGTGTAAGCGTGTCACCTATGACGTATAACGTATAACGTATAACATATCACGTATATCGTATAACGTATAACGTATAACGTATTACGTATAACGTATAACGTATAACGTATTACGTATAACGTATAACGTATAACGTATAACGTATAACGTATAACGTATAACGTATCACGAATAACGAAAAACGCATAACGTATATCGTATACCGTATAACGTATAACGTATAACGTATAACGTATATCGTATAACGTATAACGTATAACATATAACGCATAACGTATATTCGTATACCGTATAACGTATAACGAATAACGTATAACGTATAACGTATGACGTATAACGTATAACGTATAACGTATAACGTATATCGTATAACGTATAACGTATAACGTATAACGTATAACGGATAACGTATAACGTATAACGTATAACGTATAACGTATAACGTATAACGTATAACGGATAACGTATAACGTATAACGTATAACGTATAACGTATAACGTATAACTTATAACGTACAACGTATATCGTATAACGTATAACGTATAACGTATAACGTAGAAACGTATAACATGTAACGTATAACGTATAACGTAGAACGTATAACATGTAACGTATAACGTATAACGTATAACGTATAACGTATAACGTATAACGTATAACGTATAACGTATAACGTATAACGTATAACTATAACGTATAACGTATAACGTATAACGTATAACGTATAACGTATAACGTATAACGTATAACGTATAACGTAAAACGTATAACGTATAACGTATAACGTACAACGTATACCGTATCACGTATAATGTATTACGAATAACGTGTACGTATTAACGTATAACGTATAACGTATAACGTATAACGTATATCGTATTAACATATAACGCATAACCATATATCGGTAGTACCGTATAACGTATAACGTATAACGTATAACGTATAATGTATAACGTATAACGTATTACGTATAACGTATAAGGTATAACGTATAACGTATAACGTATAACGTATCACGAATAACGTAAAACGCATAACGTATATCGTATACCGTATAACGTATAACGTATTACGTATAACGTATAACGTATAACGTATAACGTATAACGTATAACGTATAACGTATAACGTATCACGAATAACGTTAAACGCATAACGTATATCGTATACCGTATAACGTATAACGTATAACGTATAACGTATAACGTATAACGCATAACGAATAACGTATAACGTTTAACCTATGACGTATACCGTATAACGTATAACGTATAACGTATAACGAATAACGTAAAACGTATAACGCATAACGTATTATATAACGTATTAACGTATAACGTATAACGTATAACGTAGAAACGTATGACGTACAAACGTATACCGTATCACGTATAATGTATTACGAATAACGTGTTAACGTATAACGTATAACGTATAACGTATAACGTATAACGTATAACGTATAATGTATAACGTATAACGTATAACGTATAACCTATGACGTAGAACGTATAACGTATAACGTATAACGTATCACGAATAACGTAAAACGCATAACGTATATCGTATACCGTATAAACGTATAACGTATAACCTATGACGTATAACGTATAACGTATAACGTATAACGTATCACGAATAACGTAAAACGCATAACGTATATCGTATACCGTATAACGTATAACGTATAACGTATAACGTATAACGTATAACGTATAACGTAATAACGCATAACGAATAACGTATAACGTATAACGTATAACGTGTAACGTATAACGTATAACGTATAACGTATAACGTATAACGTATAACGTATAACGTATAACGTATAACGTATAACGTATAACGTATAACGTATAACGTATAACGTATAACGTATAACGTAGAACGTATAACATGTAACGTATAACGTATAACGTATAACGTATAACGTATAACGGTATAACGTATAACGTATAACGTATACGTATAACGTATAACGTATAACTTATAACGTATAACGTATAACGTATAACGTATAGACGTATAACGTAAGTAACGTATAACGTATAACGTATAACGTATAACGTATAACGTATAACGTATAACGTACAACGTACAACGTATACCGTATCACGTATAATGTATTACGAATAACGTGTAACGTATAACGTATAACGTATAACGTATAACGTATAACGTATATCGTATAACATATAACGCATAACGTATATCGTATACCGTATAACGTATAACGTATAACGTATAACGTATAACGTATAACGTATAACGCCTAACGAATTACGTATAACGTATAACCTATGACGTATAACGTATAACGTATAACGTATAACGTATATCGTATAACGTATAACGTATAACGTATTACGTATAACGTATAACGTATAACGGTATTACGTATATCGTATAACGTATCACGAATAACGTAAAACGAATAACGTATATCGTATACCGTATAACGTATAACGTATAACGTATAACGTATAACGTATAACGTATAACGTATAACGTATAACGTATAACGTATAACGATAAGCGGTATAAGCGGTATAACGTATAACGTATAACGTATAACGTATAACGTGATAGACGTTAACGTATAACGTATAACGTATAACGTATAACCTATAACGTATAACGTATAACGTATAACGTATAACGTATAACGTATAACGTATAACGTATAACGTATAACGTATAACGTATAACGTATAACGTATAACGTATAACGTATGACGTATAACGTATAACGTAAAACGTAGAACGTATAACGTATAACGTATAACGTATAACGTATAGCGTATAACGGTATAACGTATAACGTATATCGTAAAACGTATAACGTATAACGTATAACGTCTAACGTATAACGTAAAACGTATAACGCATAACGTATAACGTATAACGTATAACGTATAACGTATAACGTATAACGTATAACGTATCACGAATAACGTAAAACGCATAACGTATATCGTACACCGTATAACGTATAGCGTATAACGTATACCGTATCACGTATAATGTATTACGAATAACGTGTAACGTATAACGTGTAACGTATAACGTGTAACGTAAAACGTATAACGTAGAACGTATAACGTATTTATAACGTATATCGTAAAACGTATAACGTATAACGTATAACGTGTACCGTATAACGTATAACATATAACGTATAACGTATAACGTATAACGTATAACGTAGAACGTATAACGTATAACGTATAACGTATAACGTATAACGTATAACGTATGACGTATAACGTATAACGTATAACGTATAAGGTATAACGTATAACGTATAACGTACAATGTATAACGTATAACGTATAACGTAAAACGTATAACGCATAACGTATAACGTATAACGTATAACGTATAACGTATAACGTATAACGTATAACGTATAACGTATAACGTATAACGTATAACGTATAACGTATAACGTAGAACGTATAACATGTAACTTATAACGTATAACGTAGAACGTATAACATGTTAACGTATAACGTATAACGTATAACGTATAACGTATAACGTATAACGTATAACGTATAACGTATAACGTATATCGTATAACATATAACGCATAACGTATATCGTAGTACCGCATAACGTATAACGTATAACGTATAACGTATAACGTATAACGCCTAACGAATAACGTATAACGTATAACCTATGACGTATAACGTATAACGTATAACGTATAACGTATATCGGTATAACGTATAACGTATAACGTATAACGTATTACGTATATCGTATACCGTATAACGTATAACGTATAACGTATAACGTATAAGGGTATAACGTATAACGTATGAACGTACAATGTATAACGTAGAACGTATAACGTAAAACGTATAACGCATAACGTATAACGTATAACGTATAACGTATAACGGAAACGTATAACGTATAAAACGTATAACGTATAACGTATAACGCCTAACGAATAACGTGTAACGTATGACCTATGACGTATAACGTATAACATATAACGCATAAACGTATATCGTATACCGTATAAACGTATAACGAATAACGTATAACGTATAACGTATGGACGTATAACGTATAGACGTATAACGTATAACGTATAACGTATAACGTATAACGTATAACGTAGAACCTATAACGTATAACGTATAACGTATAACGTATAACGTATAACGTATAACGTATACGTATAACGTATAACGTATAACGTATAACTTATAAACGTACAACGTATAACGTATAACGTATAACGTATAACGTATAACGTAGAACGTATAACATGTAACGTATAACGTATAACGTATGACGTATAACGTATAACGTAAAACGTATAACGTATAACGTATAACGTATAACGTATAACGTATAGCGTATAACGTATAACGTATAACGTATATCGTAAAACGTATAACGTAGTAACGTATAACGTCTAACGTATAACGTAAAACGTATAACGCATAACGTATAACGTATACGTATAACGTATAACGTATAACGTATAACGTATAACGTATATCACGAATTAACGTAAAACGCATAACGTATATCGTACACCGTATAACGTATAACGTATAACGTACAATGTATAACGTATAACGTATAACGTAAAACGTATAACGCATAACGTATAACGTATAACGTATAACGTATAACGTATAACGTATAACGTATAACGTATAACGTATAACGTATAACGTATAACGTATAACGGTATAACGTAGAACGTATAACATGTAACTTATAACGTATAACGTAGAACGTATAACATGTAACGTATAACGTATAACGTATAACGTATAACGTATAACGTATAACGTATAACGTATAACGTATAACGTATATCGTATAACATATAACGCATAACGTATATCGTATACCGCATAACGTATAACGTATAACGTATAACGTATAACGTATAACGCCTAACGAATAACGTATAACGTATAACCTATGACGTATAACGTATAACGTATAACGTATAACGTATATCGTATAACGTATAACGTATAACGTATAACGTATTACGTATATCGTATACCGTATAACGTATAACGTATAACGTATAACGTATAAGGTATAACGTATAACGTATAACGTACAATGTATAACATATAACGCATAACGTATATCGTATACCCGTATAACGTATAACGTAGAACGTATAACGTATAACGAATAATGTATAACGTATAACGTTTTACGTATAACGATAACGTATAACGTATAACGTATAACGTATAACGTATCACGGAATAACGTAAAACGCATAACGTATATCGTATACCGTATTAACGTATAACGTATAACGTATAACGTATAACGAATAACGTATAACGTATAACCTGTGACGTATAACGTATAACGTTTAACGTATAACGTATAACGTCTAACGTATAACGTATAGACGTATAACGTATAACGTATAACGTATAACGTATAACGTATAACGTAGTAACGTATAACGTATAACGTATAACGTATAACGTATAACGTATAACGTATAACGTATAACGTATAACGTATAACGTATAACGTATAACGTATAACGTATAACGTAGAACGTAGAACGTATAACATGTAACGTATAACGTATAACGTAGAACGTATAACATGTAACGTATAACGTATAACGTATAACGTATAACGTATAACGTATAACGTATAACGTATAACGTATAACGTACAACGTATAACGTATAACGTTGTAACGTATAACGTATAACGTATAACGTATAACGTATAACGTATAACGTATAAACGTATAACGTATAACGCCTAACGAATAACGTGTAACGTATAACCTATGACGTATAACGTATAACGTATAACATATCACGTATATCGTATAACGTATAACGTATAACGTATTAACGTTTAACGTATAACGTATAACGTATTACGTATAACGTATAACGTATAACGGATAACGTATAACGTATAACGTGTAACGTATAACGTATAACTTATACGTACAACGTATAACGTATAACGTATAACGTATAACGTATAACGTATAACGTATAACGTATAACGTATAACGTATAACGCCTAACGAATAACGTGTAACGTATAACCTATGACGTATAACGTATAACGTATAACATATCACGTATATCGTATAACTATAACGTATAACGTATAACGTATTACGTATAACGTATAACGTATAACGTATTACGTATAACGTATAACGTATAACGTATAACGTAGAACGTATAACATGTAACGTATAACGTATAACGTAGAACGTATAACATGTAACGTATAACGTATAACGTATAACGTATAACGTATAACGTATAACGTATAACGTATAACGTATAACGTATAACGTATAACGTATAACGTATAACGTATAACGTATAACGTATAACGTATAACGTATAACGTATTAGACGTATATCGTATACCGTATAACGTATAACGAATAACGTATAACGTATAACGTATGACGATAACGTATAACGTATAACGTATAACGTATAACGTATAACGTATAACGTATAACGTATAACGTATAACGTATAACGTATAACGTATAACGTATAACGTATTACGTATAACGTATAACTATAACGTATAACGTATAACGTATAACGTATAACGTATAACGTATAACGTATATACGTATAACGTATAACGTAGAACTATAACGTGTAACGTATAACGTATAACGTATAACGTATAACGTATAACGTATAACGTATAACGTATAACGTATAACGTATAACGTATAACGTATAACGTATAACGTATAACGTATAACGTATAACGTATAACGTATAACGTATAACGTATAACGTAGAACGTTAACGTAGAACGTATTAACGTATAACGTATAACGTATAACGTATAACGTATAACGTATAACGTATAACGTATAACGTATAACGTATAACGTATAACGTATAACGTATAACGTATAACGCCTAACGAATAACGTGTAACGTATAACCTATGACGTATAACGTATAACGTATAACATATCACGTATATCGTATAACGTATAACGTATCACGTATTACGTATAACGTATAACGTATAACGTATTACGTATAACGTATAACGTATAACGTATAACGTATAACGTATAACGTATAACGTATAACGTATAGCTTATAACGTACAACGTATAACGTATAACGTATAACTATAACGTATAACGTATAACGTATAACGTATAACGTATAACGTATAACGCCTAACGAATAACGTGTAACGTATAACCTATGACGTATAACGTATAACGTATACATATCACGTATATCGTATAACGTATAGACGTATAACGTATTACGTATAACGTATAACGTATAACGTATTACGTATAACGTATAACGTATAACGTATAACGTAGAACGTATAACATGTAACGTATAACGTATAACGTAGAACGTATAACATGTAACGTATAACGTATAACGTATAACGTATAACGTATAACGTATAACGTGATAACGTATAACGTATAACGTATAACGTATAACGTATAACGTATAACGTATAACGTATAACGTATAACGTATAACGTATAACGTATAACGTAGAACGTATAACATGTAACGTATAACGTATAACGTATAACGTATAACGTATAACGTATAACATATCACGTATATCGTATAACGTATTACGTATAACGTATTACGTATAACGTATATCGTATATTGTATTACGTATAACGTATAACGTATAACGTATAACGTATAACGTATAACGTATAACGTATAACGTATAACTTATAACTACAACGTATAACGTATAACGTATAACGTATAACGTATAACGTATAACGTATAACGTATAACGTAGAACGTATAACGCCTAACGAATAACGTGTAACGTATAACCTATGACATATAACGTATAACGTATAACATATCACGTATATCGTATAACGTATAACGTATAACGTATTACGTATAACGTATAACGTGTAACGTATTACGTATAACGTATAACGTATAACGTATAACGTAGAACGTATAACATGTAACGTATAACGTATAACGTAGAACGTATAACATGTAACGTATAACGTATAACGTATAACGTATAACGTATAACGTATAACGTATAACGTATAACGTATAACGTATAACGTATAACGTATAACGTATAACGTATAACGTATAACGTATAACGTATAACGTATAACGTAGAACGTATAACATGTAACGTATAACGTATAACGTAGAACGTATAACATGTAACGTATAACGTATAACGTATAACGTATAACGTATATCGTATAACGTATAACGTATAACGTATAACGTATAACGTATAACGTATAACATGTAACGTATAGAACGTATAACGTAGAACGTATAACATGTAACGGATAACGTATAACGTATAACGTATAACGTATAACGTATAACGTATAACGTATAACGTATAACGTATAACGTATAACGTATAACGTATAACGTATAAACGTATAACATGTAACGGATAACATATAACGTAGAACGTATAACATGGTAACGTATAACGTATAACGTATAACGTATAACGTATAACGTATAACGTAGTAACGTATAACGTATAACGTATACCGTATAACGTATACCGTATAACGTATAACGAATAACGTATAACGTATAGACGTATTGACGTATAACGTATAAACGTATAACGTATAACGTATAACGTATAACGTATAACGTATAACGTATAACGTATAACGTATAACGTATAACGTATAACGTATAACGTATAACGTATAACTTATAACGTACAACGTATAACGTATAACGTATAACGTATAACGTATAACGTATAACGTAGAACGTATAACATGTAACGTATACGTATAACGTAGAACGTATAACATGTCACGTATAACGTATAACGTATCACGAATAACGTTAAACGCATAACGTATATCGTATACCGTATACGTAATAACGTATAACGTATAACGTATAACGTATAACGCATAACGAATAACGTATAACGTATAACCTATGACGTATACCGTATAAACGTATAACGTACAACGTATAACGAATAACGTAAAACGTATAACGCATAACGTATTATATAACGTATAACGTATAACGTATAACGTATAACGTATAACGTATAACGTATGACGTACAACGTATACCGTATCACGGTATAATGTATTACGAATAACGTGTAACGTATAACGTATAACGTATAACGTATAACGTATAAACGTATAACGTATAACGTATAATGTATAACGTATAACGTATAACGTATAACCTATGACGTATAACGTATAACGTATAACGTATAACGTATCACGAATAACGTAAAACGCATAACGTATATCGTATACCGTATAACGTATAACGTATAACCTATGACGTATAACGTATAACGTATAACGTATAACGTATCACGAATAACGTAAAACGCATACGTATATCGTATACCGTATAACGTATAACGTATAACGTATACGTATAACGTATAACGTATAACGTATAACGTATAACGTATAACGTATAACGTATAACGTATAACGTATAACGTATAACGTATAACGTATAACGTATAACGTATAACGTATAACGTATAACGTATTACGTATAACGTATAACGTATAACGTATAACGTATAACGTAGAACGTATAACGTAGTAACGTATAACGTACGGATAACATGTAACGTATAACGTATAACGTATAAAGTAACGTATAACGTATAACGTAGGAACGTATAACGTATAACGTATAACGTTAACTAGACGTATAACGTATTAACGTATAACGTATAACGTATAACGAGTATAACGTATAACGTATAACTAGTAACGTATTAACGTATATAACGTATAACGTATAACGTATAACGTATAACGTATAACGTATAACGTATATCGTATAACGTAATAACGTATAACGTATATACGTATTAACGTATAACGTATAACGTATAACTTATAACGTATAACGTAGTAACGTTATAACGTATAACGTATAACGTATAACGCCTAACGAATAACGTGTAACGTATAACCTATGACGTATAACGTAACGTATAACATATCACGGATATCGTAACGTATAACGTATACGTAACGTATTACGCATAACGTAGTAACGTATATCGTAGTACGTATAACGTATAACGTATAACGTATAACGTATAACGTATAACGTATCACGAATAACGAAAAACGCATAACGTATTTCGTATACCGTATAACGTATAACGTATAACGTATAACGTAACGTATAACGTATAACGTATAACGAGATATAACGCATAACGTATATCGTATACCGTATAACGTATAACGAATAACGTATATCGTATAACGTATGACGTATAACGTATAACGTATAACGTATAACGTATAACGTATAACGTATAACGTATAACGTATAACGTTAAACGTATAACGTATAACGTATAACGTATAACGTATAACGTATAACGTATAACGTATAACGTATAACGTATAACGTATAACTTATAACGTACAACGTATAACGTATAAACGTATAACGTACAACGTATAACGTAGAACGTATAACATGTAACGTATAACGTATAACGTAGAACGTATAACATGTAACGTATAACGTAATAACGTATAACGTATAACGTATAACGTATAACGTATAACGTATAACGTATAACGTATGAAACGTTTTAAACGTATAACGTATAACGTATAACTATAACGTATAACGTATAACGTATAACGTATAACGTATAACGTATAACGTATAACGATAACGTATAACGTAGAACGTATAACGTATAACGTATAACGTATAACGTATAACGTACAACGTATACCGTATCACGTATAATGTATTACGAATAACGTGTAACGTATACGTATAACGTATAACGTATAACGTATAACGTATTACGTATAACGTATAAGGTATAACGTATAACGTATAACGTATAACGTATCACGAATAACGTAAAACGCATAACGTATATCGTATACCGTATAACGTAGTAACGTATTACGTATAACGTATAACGTATAACGTATAACGTATAACGTATAACGTTTAACGTATAACGTATAACGTATCACGAATAACGTTAAACGCATAACGTATATCGTATACCGTATAACGTATAACGTATAACGTATAACGTATAACGTATAACGCATAACGAATAACGTATAACGTATAACCTATGACGTATACCGGTATAACGTATAAC
Source organism: Ptiloglossa arizonensis (assembly GCF_051014685.1). Classification (NCBI taxonomy): domain Eukaryota; kingdom Metazoa; phylum Arthropoda; class Insecta; order Hymenoptera; family Colletidae; genus Ptiloglossa; species Ptiloglossa arizonensis. The sequence continues at coordinate 393,035 of NW_027478659.1, forward strand.
GTATAACGTAGAACGAATAACGTAAAACGTATAACGCATAACGTATTATATAACGTATAACGTATAACGTATAACGTATAACGTATAACGTATGACGTACAACGTATATCGTATCACGTATAATGTATTACGAATAACGTGTAACGTATAACGTATAACGTATAACGTATAACGTATAACGTATAACGTATAACGTATAACGTATAATGTATAACGTATAACGTATAACGTATAACCTATGACGTATAACGTATAACGTATAACGTATAACTGATCACGAATAACGTAAAACTCATAACGTATATCGTATAGCCGTATAACGTATAACGTATAACCTATGACGTATAACGTATAACGTATAACGTATAACGTATCACGAATAACGTAAAACGCATAACGTATATCGTATACCGTATAACGTATAACGTATAACGTATAACGTATAACGTATAACGTATAACGTATAACGTATAACGCATAGCGAATAACGTATAACGTATAACGTATAACGTGTAACGTATAACGTGTAACGTAAAACGTATAACGTATAACGTATAACGTATAACGTATAACGTATAACGTATAACGTATAACGTATAACGTATCACGAATAACGTTAAACGCATAACGTATATCGTATACCGGTATAACGTATAACGTATAGACGTATAACGTATAACGTATAACGCATAACGAATAACGTATAAACGTATAACCTATGACGTATACCGTATAACGTATAACGTATAACGTATAACGAATAACGTAAAACGTATAACGCATAACGTATTATATAACGTATAACGTATAACGTATAACGTATACGTAGAACGTATGACGTACAACGTATACCCGTCCTCACGTATAATGTATTACGAATAACGTGTAACGTATAACGTATAACGTATAACGTATAACGTATAACGTATAACGGTATAACGTATAATGTATAACGTATAACGTATAACGTATAACCTATGACGTATAACGTATAACGTATAACGTATAACGTATCACGAATAACGTAAAACGCATAACGTATGTCGTATACCGTATAACGTATAACGTATAACCTATGACGTATAACGTATAACGTATATCGTATACCGTATAACGTATAACGTATAACGTATAACGTATAATGTATAACGTATAACGTATTACGTATAACGTATAAGGTATAACGTATAACGTATAACGGTATAACGTATCACGAATAACGTAAAACGCATAACGTATATCGTATACCGTATAACGTATAACGTATTACGTATAACGTATAACGTATAACGTATAACGTATAACGTATAACGTATAACGTATCACGAATAACGTTAAAACGCATAACGTATATCGTATACCGTATAACGGTATAACGTATAACGTATAACGTATAACGTATAACGCATAACGAATAACGTATAACGTATAACCTATGACGTATACCGTATAACGTATAACGTATAACGTATAACGAATAACGTAAAACGTATAACGCATAACGTATTATATAACGTATTACGTATAACGTATAACGTATAACGTATAACGTATGACGTACAACGTATATCGTATCACGTATAATGTATTACGAATAACGTGTAAGCGTATACGTATAACGTATAACGTATAACGTATAACGTATAACGTATAATGTATAACGTATAACGTATAACGTATAACCTATGACGTATAACGTATAACGTATAACGTATAACGTATCACGAATAACGTAAAACTCATAACGTATATCGTATACCGGTATAACGTATAACGTATAACCTATGACGTATAACGTATAACGTATAACGTATAACGTATCACGAATAACGTAAAACGCATAACGTATATCGTATACCGTATATAACGTATAACGATAACGTATAACGTATAACGTATAACGTATAACGCATAACGCATAACGAATAACGGTAACTATACGTATAACGTGTAACGTATAACGTGTATCGTAAAACGTATAACGTATAACGTATAACGTATAACGTATAGACGTATAACGTATAACGTATAACGTATAACGTATCACGAATAACGTTAAACGCATAACGTATATCGTATACCGGTATAACGTATAAGCGTATAACGTATAACGTATAATGTAT